>NW_011888814.1:1188431-1223627 GCF_000151845.1 Pteropus vampyrus
ATGGATGGAACTTGAGGGCATTGGGCTAAATGAAATAAGCCAAATACAGAATAATAAATACTGTATGATCTCATTTATATGTGGAATTTAAAAAGGCAACTTCAAAGAACCAAATTGTTTCCAGGAGCTAGGAGGTGGAGGAAATGGGAAAATGTTGGTCAAAGAGTACAAACTTATAGTTATAAGATAAATGAGTTCTTGAGATCTAATGTAGAACCTGGTGGTTATCGTTAATAATACTGTATTATATACTTGAATTTTGCTTGAAATTGTAAGTGTTCTCACCATTAAAAAAAAAAGATAACTATGTGAGGTGATGGATGTATTAACCTGATTGTGATAATCAATCGTATACATACATCAAATCATTAAATTGTTGTACATCCTAAAAAATACATCATGTTGTAAAACCTAAATATATACAATTTTTACTTGTCAATCATACCTCAATAAAGCTTGGGATAATAAACAAGAAAAATGATTTTCCTTTTCCTTCTTCCTATAGTACCTGACAACCACCATTCTATTCTCTGCTTCTGTGAGTTTGACTACTTTAGATATGTTACGCAAGTACAATCAGGCAGTATTTGTCTTTCTGTGACTGGCTTATTTCACTTAGCATGAAGTCCTCTAGGTTCACCTATGCTATTATAAATGGCAGGATTTTCTTTTTATTTAAGCTGAATAATATTCCATTGTATGCATATACTGCATTTTCTTTATCTATTCATCTGTTGATGAATATAAAAACAAATTTATCTATTCTTCTTTGCAAATCTATAAGGTTTTGCCTCACATTTTGATGAATTGTCACTAGGTGCAAAAATATTATGGATTGTTTTCTTTTTTGAGATGTGATCCCTTTATCAATATGTAATATCCTTCTTTATCACTGATAATCTTTCTTGTTCTGAAGGCTGCTTTGTCTTAAGTTAACATGCCAACTCTAGCTTTCTTTTGATTGGTATTAGCATGGTATGCCCTGATCCTGTCTTCAGATGGTGTTTCTCATTGTTTTTTAGCACGACACAATTTTTTAAGTCAGACATGATATACCAAAAATAGGAACTGAAATAAATAAGCCTTTAATGTGAAGCTTTACCCTAATCGAGCTAGGAAAACCCCTTCTTAAATGTATCCTGGGCCTTGAGTATCTTTCCACAGTAATCCGTCGTTACTATACTGGAGTTCTGTTGATGTGCGCTAACATGTAGACGGAGGGAAGGTGTTTTATAATTTTGTGATTAAGTCTCTATCTTTCAGTGAGCCTGTGTTCCTGATCTGTGACAGTTAATGTTTCTCAGCATTTCTCCTCCCTTTAGATGAGACAGGTAGGCTTGAGAAGGTAGAGTTAAATAATTTCCATCCTATCAGATTGAAAAAAAGTTCTGGCAAAGTCTTTTCCACTGCCAAGGAAGTCTTTACTATGGAGTATACTCCGGGCATATTTAAAAATGGTCAGTTTTCCACTTCCCCTGCCAGAAACAAAAGAATTTTTTCCTTAGCTTCTTAACATGAGATCCTGTTGTAATTCATGAAGTTGTATTTCCCTAAAAATAGGCACCCTAATTGTTTCTAACTGTTGAACAGTCCACACTGTGCCTCCAGTAGTTTATTAAAGTTACCATTTACTTTATGGCTCTAGTGGCATTTGCTCTAGGTAAGCAGATCTCAGCTGTGACTCTCTGTATGCACCTATCACTCCAGATTTGTTGTAAGGATGGGAATGACAGCCTTCAAACTCTTTACATTTTGAACTTGAATCTGGAACTCAATGTTGAACATATTTTCATGGACTTACTGATCATCCATATGTCTACCTTTATCAGTGTCTGTTTAAGTATTATGCATATTTTAGTAGTTTTTATCTTTCTAATTTTGTTTCATTTTTACATAACCTACAAATGCTTCTTTTGTAAATATGTTGTAAATAATTTCTCCAAGAATGTCTTGCATGTTTACTTTCTGAATATTGCCTTTTACTGTACAAATGTTTCTAATTTTATGTAGTTTATTTTATTAAATTTTTTTGTTTTATGAGTATTGCTTTGTTATCCTAAGAAAGTTGTGCCTATGCTAAATACTCAGTACTTCCAGCGATATATTGAAAAGATTATCCCTTCCTAACTAAAATGTGTCAGTGTCTCTGTCAAAATCAATTAATAATGTGTGTGTCATCCTTACGTGAATAATGAATATTGTTATCATATGTATTTAAAAACAAACAAGTGTTTTAAATAATTTTTAAAAAATTATCCAGATAAATATGATTGTGTAATAGATGTTCATTATTTGTTTTTAAATAATGGTCAATTTCATATCATATTTTTTATATTTTTTAAATAATGGCCAACTTTTTATACTAAAATAAAGTAAAAACATTTTTAAAACTACTTTTTTAGAGGGTTTTTTGTTGTTTGTTCTTTAATTCTTTAGTTCTCTTCTAAGACAGTTTGTTTCATTTCATTGAAAATTTGGTCACTGGAAATGTCAATGCTGCTACTTTTTTGAGCTACTGAGACTCTTTCAAAGCTTAAATAAACAAATAAGCAAACAAATCATACTCATTGTCTTTCTCATTGTCTTTGAAGTGATTGGCGGTGACTTAAAATAATTAGTAATTATTTCAATGTTGTTTTGTTAAGATTGAAAACAAAATCAGTAAATAAATTCTTACTTATTACTGCTCATTTTCACAAAATAAATTTCACAATATATTTATATATTATATTACATTACATATAATATATTTCACTCTTTTTGGTTGCCACCAAAACTCAGAAGGTTAAACCTTTTACTTCCTTAAATCTTTTGAAATCTGACTTCTGCCCCCTAAATTTCACTGAAGTTCGATTTTAATGATAATCACTTCACAGTAGGAAAATCGAATGTTCTGATATTGTATTTACTTTTTTGCAGTATTTGCAGCTTTTTTTAACCCATTGTTTATCTCTCTTTTGAAGACTTTTTCTTCCCTAACTTTAGTTACTGTGTTTCTTCTTTTGCATTTATCTTTTTTTCTATTTCTTTGTTTACCTGTGATTTCAGTTATTCCAGATCTCAAAATAAAACCTGCTTCAACATCGTGTGTACAGCTTGTTAGCCTTCTATTACTATACAATTCTTATTTTTGTGTCTCCTTATCTCTGGAAGTCTTAATATGAAACTTTATATTTCAAATCTATGGAACTGACTTATTTTCTCAAATCCAAATCTTTGCTTAAAATGAATGCCTGGATATTTACAATTACTTGATTCATGGACACACCAAATTAGAATAAGGATTTCCACCAAATCATATATAATTTTTAAAACTCTTTAATACAATTAAATTCAATACACAGTTTTCTATTTGGGGCTCTCTTTTTCTAAGAATATGAAATGCAAAGCAAATCTATTTACTAATATCAGCGAAGGTTGTTTTATTTTTTTATGAAAATTTTAAACATTCACAGGTAAAAGGTTAATATAATAATCTTCTCTGTACCCATAATTACAGTTCTAATAATTATCAACATTTTTTCCATTTTTTGCAATCTATAAATGTACACTTCCATTCAATTATTATTATTACTATTATTAATATAATTATACACATACCTGAAATATGTGTATGAATAGTTTATTCTATTTTATTGCTGCCATGCTATTATGTGAATATATCACAATTTATTTATCTATTATGCCGATAATAGATATTTGCTTTTCTGTTTTAGAATACTGTGAATAAAGTTGCTATGAATATTATTAAAAACATATTTTAACACACATTTTTAAATTTTTCTTGGATATAGAATTAAAAATGAAATTGCTGTATCAAAGAATAAGTGTATATTATACTGTATAAGAAACTGCCAGATATATATTTTTTATCGAAAAGATTGTATAATTTTGCAATCTCACCAGGATTGTATAAAAATTCCATTTGTTCCACATCTTCACTAATAATCGTTGTTAGCATTTTTGTATTTTTTTAGCCTCTCCTTTTCATCTGCTTTTAGTTACTCTATAATGCCTTTAAATATTTGCAATTTAACATTTTTCACATTATTTCATGATTTTTTTGTGTGAGTTGTTAGTGCAAACAAATGGCACCATCATTATTGGAAGTCAAACAATATATAATTTTAATATATAATGTTATAAAATCCTCATAACACACTTTGAATATATTGAAGTCCCATAGGCATGGAAAGAATCTGGATTACAGTGTTCTTTACAAGCTTATTCTCTCCCCCTGTAATAGTTAGCAAAATAGAATAATGAACTAACCTGTATCCATAGCCCAGCTTCAAAAGTTATCAACAGATTTTGTCATCTTCACACCAATGGCTTTACCCTTGATTCTGCACTCACATTTCCAGCATCTTAGTTCAAATTCTCTTGTACACAGAAAATTGTACTCGACAGAAATGTCTTCCCAGCTTGCAGTGATGTTGGTCAGTATCTTGCATTCCTGGCTCCTCAGCTTCTTTCTTACCAGGACTGTTATTTTGTTGCTATCTACATTTTTTAGGATATCATCCAACTCCTTTTTTTTTTTTCATTCATTTTTTATATCTTCTTTAGAAACTATTCTGAGATTAACAGACATTTTTACATTTCCCAATAAATTCACTGAATTGGACTTGGCTGGAACCTTGCTATCCCAAATGGAAGCTGATAATTCTTCCATTTTTCATTGACATCAATGTTTGAACACAAGTCCTAGTCTGTATATTTTCAGGGCACTTCTATTTATTTTCTTTCAGTTATTGTTGATTTTGGTACTGGCTTATAATGTGCCTCTTCTCTTCCAAATATGTTAGTGTAATTATCCTGCATACATTAGCAGTCTAGATCTGTGATTCATCCAATAACCCAAGGTCTTAGATTGTTGGCCTCTTCAGTATGCAAGACCTCAGATCTTGAGTTGTTTATCAACATTATGTCTTTCTAACTCATATTAATACTGAAATTAGTACCCTGCTGAAATTAAAAAATGTATTTTAAAATTTGTCTTTAGCTATCTATCCTTACAGTTCTCACAACTTGACTATTCACCATATAATTCTTTTTATTATTATTTGAAAACTACATGACTCATCTCTTCTTCTTGTAACTATTGGGCATTTCTCGCCTCTGTTACTTTGCTTACTTTCCATGGTACCTCATTTAAATCATTATTTCCTCAATAGTTTAATTCCCTAATACCAGTCCTAGGTTGGAAACCACTGAGGAAAAAATGGTTGACTTTTTTGTTAACACCTAAGTTGCTAAGCACTAGAAAAACATTTAACAATTATTGTTAGAGTCACTTAAGATTCATGATCTTAAGTGTCCCTTGTAAGTGGTAGACAAGCCTTCTTCACTGTCCTTGGTAACAACTTTTCTCCAGTCTTCAACTTCTATCTTGCCAGCTCTCCTCTGAGCCTCAGCATTGGATCTTGCTGGGAAATGGAATAAGTGAAGGCCTTTAAACAGGAATATTCCTTCCTTATGTCAACATTTTCCAAATATTTTCATCTACACTCTTGTGGGTCAGAGATCAGTGTTTTACTAGTCACTATCTTCTTTTCTTACTCTTTATTCCTTACTGACAAAGTCTTGATTTTGGAGGTGCTGAGGAAGAGATGGCAGTGTGCCAGCTAACAGCTATCAGTTTACCTTACAGTTATGAGTGATAATGTATCATTCTTTTTTGCCAATGGGATGCAAGAGAAATGGGATTGCATGGCTACTCAAGTGTCAACATCCATCCATATGCCCTTTTGTCTTCTCCTTTCTCCATATCTTATATACAGATATGATGCTGAAGACCCAGACATCTTGTCACCTCAACATAATATGTTGATGCTAAAGAATGGCTGAGTCAAAAAATGGAAGTTTATTTATTTGAATTCTACCAGTCATTTAGACAGTTCCTTCTCTCTTTCTCTTCTCATTTCTTCAATGCTGGTGTTTTCATTGTTTGTCTTAATTCCTCTTTTAATTAATTTCTTTCTTTCCACAGTCCCTTCAGTTCTTCACCTAACCAGTATTCTTTACTTTTCTTTCTTGTTCCCTCCCTCCCTCCCCCTCCACAATAACCAAGTACATGTTTGGCAGATACCAAGTTCTAAAGATATACTTATTGAAAATAAAATGAATGAGTTTGTTTAGGATTATAAATTAACCTCAAACCTCCAAATTAAATATAAACCTCAATAATATGATTTATAATTCAGATATACATATTCAAGATTTAGATTTTTTTTAAATACACAGTCCTTTTAGTGAATTATTGATCAGATTATCCAAGTGTGTACTTATAAATAACTTTCAAAATGATATCCTAATCTTAGAAAGCATGTAATCCTAGATTACATTTAGGTTTATGGACCTGCTTATATTTTTCATCTCTAAAGAGAATTTGAACATTATTATATTGATTTTTAACAAGTTTAGAAGTAATGTCAAACATTTCTAATATTTCAAAATTGGTTACTAATTAGCAAAAATAAAAATATTTCACTTAGTATCTAGTATTAAAAAATGAAACTGTGATTCAGACCCTTTGGTTCAATTCTTTTTGTCTCCACTAATTAAGTTGGTGACATTAGGAAAGTCATTTTTTTTTTAACAATTCTTTATCGCAGTTTATTAGGTGTTTATTTGGGATTTTTAGTGAAATATGCACATAATATCTAATTATGACTTGAAATTTGGCAATGAAATACAAGAGAAATGGTGGAATTATAAATTCTACCCAAATAAAAGGGTGGTATTAAAAAATCCCACTGAAATAAAATATTTACATTAAAATGATAGTTTCTCAAAAGCAAGAATGTATCCCTTCTTGTATATATATGGTCATAAAAAGATTATGTATAAAACACAAGAAATAAATTACATATCTTGATCCATATGCACTTTATGAGAGTACAGACAAGTTTCACCTTCTAGCATAATTAGAGATCCTGACATTGAGCAGAATTCCAAGGTGGTTTCAAGATTCCTGCCCCTGATATACACACCCTGTATAGTCTTCTTCAATAATTATGAATACAACATAGCCACTTCATGATTAGATTACATTATATGGCATAGTCGACTTTTAAGAAGGGAGATTACCCTACGTGGACCTGACCAAGTGAACCCTTAAAAATGGCAGAGATATTTCTGGTGAAAGACATTCTACTTCAAAGAGGAATTTGGCATGAAAATTGTCTATGCTGCTTTTAGGAATGAAAAAGTCATGTGGCAAGAAATGTGGGAGGTCTTTCATTGCTAAGAGCAGCCACTTGCTGACAACAGGCAAGAAAATGGGGGCCTAAGGCCAAAAACCAAAGGAAAATGAATTTTGCCAATATCAATAAGTTTGGGAGTCTCTGAGCTCTAAATGAGTGTGTAGCTGAGTGTGCGGTCTTGCTAATGACTTGGTTTTAGCCTTGTGAGAAGAGTGAATCCAGTGAATCCTGGACTTATTTGAACTGAAAAAACTGTGAGCTAATACATGGATGTTGTTTAAGCAGCTGTTTGTGGTGATTTGTTACACAGCAATAGAAGTCAAATACACCATCTTATCATGTAGAATAATCATGGAATAATCATTGAAAACATACGTGGGTAATCAAGAGTAACAAGACCATGTAAATATTTATAGATGACTATATACAGAGCTCCACTATGGTTACTCTGTGTAACATAACATATATATCAGCCAATTAGAAACCAAACCATCTCCAGGGGAGTAAAAGAAATCTGCATTATTAAGCAATATCTAGAATTTCTAAGGTTTTTAACTGGGAAATTGAAACTCAGCTAAGCAGGAAAAAAAAAAGTAGCTGGCAAATTCTCCCCATCTATCCCTTCTCTTACTTGGTTTATATCCATGATTATCACTCCACTTTCTCTTCCAAATGTGGAAAGAAAGAAACTCTTCTAATTCAACTAACACAACTGAAAGAGTTGGCAAAAGTTTAGAATACAATCATAAGGAGAAAAGATCCATAAAAGCAAGTTTTGTCTATTTTGTTTATTGATGCGTTAATAGTTTCTAGATTAGAGTCTTGCGTGTAAGGACTGAATAAATATTTGTTTAATAATTGAATGAATAAATACAGAGTAAAATTGAACTCTAAAGTAGAGTCTGAAAAATACAAATATGTTATGTTGCCATATCTAATTATTTTCTGGATTGTAATGTCTGTCTCTCCCATATGTATACAAGTCAACTTCAGCCAATCCCCCAGTGTGCTAGCCCAACTATTCCAATACATTTCATGTGCATATTTTTCCTATATTTTCACCTTTCTTCTGATGTAAATTGCCACTCTAACATCTAGCCTGTATTACATATCTTCTAGATAACTTGACCTTTTTTGTCAGGAACAAAGGAGAATGGTTTTCTGCGAACATCACATCTAGACCTTCCTTCCCAGATACAGTTCCTGTTCTCAAGGACATGACTTCTCCTCGGGTGAATTGCAAATAAATATATTAATACTTATACCTGTTTGTTGACTTACTTATTGCAGGTTAAACAGTAAAATAATATCTTAATACAGTATAAAATTATAGCATTAATGTAGTCAAATAGCGTGCATAGAGCAAAAATAAGCCATTGAGAAAATCAATGGAAGTCATTAGAAGATATCTTTCTTTCCCAGAGAGAAACTCAAGAAATATTTCTTTTACCAGGAAATATTGGGTTTCTCCCTATGATTCCTCAATTAACCAGAAACTTGAAATTTACTTTTTAATTTAAAAATATGTTAAAAAATATCACTAACTCCAACTACCACACATTGTTTTACTTATAAGAATAGGGATATTTTTAGTAACTACAAAGAATTACTCTAAAGATCAAATTCAACAGCAATAGACCTATTTTTAAATATTGAAAAGATAACAAAAACAAGTGACTGATATTTACTTTCTTTTGAATAAAAATCCTGAACCCACAAATTCTGTCAGTAAGAGCAAACAAGCCAGAATGAATTTTTGAAGAGGTAATTTCAACACTAAGCAATTGTGCACATGTTTTATAAATCATTTCCAAAATCCACTGCATGCAGAAACACAGAAAACATGACAAGAAATACTAACTAGCCATACTGTCAATATCTCCCCACCTCCCCATGCTGTTCCTACACATATGCATGTGAGCATATGCCTCAGGAAATACAAGAGTTGTTAAGTATTCCAGTGAACACAACAAGTTATCATTTCGAATCAGTCTTAGCCAAGCTTAAGTTTCAGTAATAAATTGAACATTTCATAACAGCTTTGAAAATGAAACATAATAGAAATTCCATTAAGTAAATACAAATTACATATCTTATTTTTCCAAGAAAGAGAATTATATTTTTAATATAATTAGATATTTAAATTAAGAATGGAGAAGCATTGTGTTAACTAATATTTTAATATGACAGCTTTATATAGAATATGGAATTTGTTCCTGGGTGATAACATGGAATCATGTTTTGATCTCTGTCAATACAACTTAGTATAACAGGTTATCAGTTTGAAGCAACATAGTTTTCTATAGCCATGGGGAGTTCAAATATAAATAATACATATGTCTTTTCTTCCTTCACTTGTTTCCTGTAACCATCTGACATTATGTCTGTAATTATAATCAGCTATAGAATGAAAAGCACTATTATTGACATGAAAAGTATAGCAAAAGTGTAATGAGAAATCGTACTCTAGCAATCAATGTTTAATTCTGCTTACTCAGTTGAGATGCTTCAAAATAATCTCATGAGCTCAAAGATCCAGGACTACAGTGTAACAGACATTATTTTTGCTTTTTCATTCACTGTTCATCTCATGTGAAATGTTAGAAACCATCTGGATAATCAGAGAATTTGCTTTTGCCAAGCATAAAGAGCATAACAAATGAAAATGGTGTTCAAAATCTAGTCATTTCACCACTGTATGGAGTAATTATGTCTCTATTATATTTTATTTACACAAATATATTCTTTAAGAGATATTTCTAATATATAAAGCTGTCTTTATAATCTGATTTTTACTAGAGTTAATAATGTGTACATTCAACAAATAGTATGTTAGTATTGGTGATGAATAACTAACTGATTCTTACTATACATCAATTATAAGTGTTTATGCCTTATTTCTAGGCATGAAAAATTAAATCACACTAAAATTTCTTGTGTCAGTCAAGTGTAGACATTCTGATTGTCATTTAAATTGAAGATCAGCTTGTCTGGTCACTTGAGACTTAACATTAGTGATTAATGCTTAGTATATAGATGTCTAAAACATGGCCATGAAAAGGTATATTATTACAATAAATAACAACAGGAAAGCATTTACATTGGTATTTTGCATAAAACAGAGATAAAGTCAATGAAGGAAGTTAAATAGAAAAGCTCTTTGTAATTAGAGGAACAGGTAATTCAGGACCATGTAAAGGAAGGGAGAGGGAGCGTATGAACACGGAAAAAGAAAAAAGATTAGGTTTTACATATCACACAGAAATGTGTGAAAATTTATTTAGAAAGAGATGGTGGTATATAATCGGAGGAGATCGCATAATAGAATATTGGATTTTGTGAAACCAGCAGTTGCTTTTAATACAGGTGGTCCTTTTGAATCAAGCCACCAGTTAAGTGCATTTTGACAGTTATAATAACCAATCTGTTTTTAAAATAACACCTGCTTCCAGTTGATACATTGCTCTTTTCTAATTCATTTTGTGAATTATGTCAGAATTAAGGAAGACCACTCAGTGGGTAACCTTTCTAAGCAATTTCAGTCAAAAACCCCCTGTCTTACGTACTTGTTTCTTTACTTCCTGCCAGACCCGATAAAAAGTGAGAATGAGAATGCCAACATTCCTGTGATCACATTTTTGAGGACTTATAAATATGATAGAAATCAGCCTCATAGAAACACAACCAGAACTATTGAAGAAAAAAATAGAGATTATATATGCATGTATATATATACATAAAATTCGTGGACTATCTGCCCTTGAATTAACCTATAACAAACATATTAGTAAATGAACATAGTTTGAAACAGAATTTCATTCATAGGCTGATCACATATCTGAATGCAAATGCACACATGAATATCTGTATTAATTGTTTATCGTATCTCTATGCCAGTTTTTACTAATGATTTAGGAAAATATGTATAATTATTTCTCTACAAAATGTTTACATCCTTGGATAACAGCACCGTGCAGCTCATCATTCAGTATTCCTTTCCACAATCATCCACAAAATCGCTGGGCCTAGATGAAGTCTCAAAATAATACAGAATCTAAATTTCCAAGAACTAGATCAGAAACTGGGAAATGACTGACTTTACCCTACTTGAGAGCTAATGAGTTAGCCTGCCATCTTTTTATATATTCACATTGACAGAAGACACTGTATCCTTGGGCCAGAGACATAGGCCATTTCTTACTCACAGCACAAACAGGAGCCAGAATAGTATTTTAATACAGCTTTTTCATGTTCCAATCTCCACAGGGCAACTCAAATAAAGACAATACGTTGCCTAACCAAATTTTAGGAGACTCTGAGCTTTATAGACTGCTGACACATATGCTCATTCTTCCTACTAGACAGTAAAAGAGATTATTTACCAAGCAAGTTTCCCTTGAGGTAGAGGAAAACTGCATCCTTTGTTTTACTACCTGGACATGTACCCTTAAGACTCTAGGAAGGGGAAGAAGAGATTTTTATGTTTCTAAATCTTTTCCGATGTTTCTGACTTTACAGAGACGCTATGTCGTGTGTTTGCTGTTCAAACATCTCCCTTTGTTTCAAAGACCTGGACCAAGCAGAAAAGTGAAAGTATTCAAGGTGAATTGTCTCTCAACAGATTTACTCCTGTTTTCCACAAGGCTCAAGTCCTCAGTGAATTTTCCCATGTATATACCACTCCATCAGCCTCTGATTAATCTAACACTGGCTAGTACGAAATCCATTCAGTTTGTTTGTTTAGTACTTCAAGCTACTACTGTCAGCAGGAATCTGGGCATCAGAATGAGGGCAACTTCCAGTGATGACCTCAGCCATGATCCCCAGGGCCCTAGACCTAACCAACCGAAGAAATCTCATAAACCATTAAAAAGTCAGGTGTCCTTTCCTTAATTTTCTGTGTTGACTCTTCCACCTGTTTTAATACATTATTCAAGATACAACATTATGTATTAGCACAGTTTCTACCTTAACCTACAAGAAGGAAGCTGTGGGAATTCTGGCATCTATAGAAACCTTGGCCAATGAGTTGAAGCTCACCTGAATGCCCTCTAGCATTGAGACAGCTGAAGTCATTAATCACTTCAGATAAAGTGACAGACATGCTTTACACTACCTTGTCTAATTGAACAACTAACATGGTAGAAAAACTACCCACATAGTATGCCTGAATAATGAGTTATTTATCTGTTTAAGAGGGCCATCTTAGTAACTGGAGGAAACCTCATTTTGGAGAGAGCTCTGCTTTGGAGAGTCTTCTGAAGGATACATGAATTACCAATGGTGATTCCTTAAACACTCTATAACCTTCCCTATGGTGCTATCTACTGTGCACATCTTTCAGATGAGTTTGTCTCTGACACTACCTGATCCTTCTACCAGACTGGAAAGTCAGGAACTGTGAAGAATCTAAGATTACTCAGCATTCAGGCTCACAAGTTGTCCTAACGTCATTGTATATACATATATTGACACACAGGGACACAGCCTGTTTTATTACTCACAAAAAAAATAGCTACTAGAATATCACCTTAGTATATAAATTCCTGCAGAATTACACAAATATAGACTAAATGTTTTCTCTCATGCAGTAGAGTTGCATCATAAGAGAGGAACTGCAAAATTTAGGAGACTCAGTTTTTTTAGACTGCTGAGACATCTGCTCTTCCTGTGAAAGAGGGAAGGAAGGAGAGAAGTACAGAGAGAGAGACTGAGAGAGAGAGAAATTTTTTCATTAAGTAAATCTCTTCCAAAGGAGAGGGGGAAGTATATCTTGGTTTATTAGCCTTGAAAGTAATCAAATGTCCCCAGAGAATAAAAGAGAGGGCTTTACACATTCAAATTTCTCTGGTGGCCTTTATCTTTAAGAAGATCTATTTCTAGTTTGCAGCGCATATTTGCTATTCAAACACACTCTGCTCTGAAGTGAAATGAAATTGTCCAGTAAGATTTTTTTACCCCAGTCCCAAGATAATGTTGAATTTTATTTTTATTTTTCGAGGTATGTACTGCCCCTCATTATTGACACTGATTTAGATCAAGTTCATAGAATATTTGGCACTGATTTAGACCAAGTTCATATAGAATATCTTTATGTTTATATATCCTGGTTATTGATGTACTGTTTGATACACTGTGACATAGGCCTTCCATGTCTAAGGCATGTGGTTAAACTCTGGAAGAATACTAAAACAATTATTTGTAAATCGTGCTTTGTAAAATGTGATTTGAAAATATTTGTATGAATATATGTAAATATGATTAAACTGAATTGAAGAAAATGAAGAATAGAAAAATTCAGAGTCCCATTTAATAGAGATCATTTTTGAAATATGCTTTTAAGATTAGCAAGGATTAGCTTTCACAGGCAATGTAATGAGAAAATGGTTTTTAAAACAAAAATTGACATACCATGCCTGATGCTCTTTTGAATGCCATGTTGATATAGGAAAAAAATGCTAATCACACTTTTATTTTTTAATGTATAAAATTAATTTTACTTTTAATTAATATTACTAAAGACTTCTTACATTTGATTATACATGAAATCTATTAAGAATTGCATTTTCATAGACTTAACTTTTGAAAGCATTAAACGTATTACTATTCTTAACAGCTCTCATTTAGCAAACTACTGAAAAATCTTTAGAAAATAATTTTGATTTAAATTATTAAAATTGCAGCCAAAGGTCTTATGTTCTTTCATACTATTTTCAAAGACTGTCTTTGCATCTCATTCCTTCTGAATATATTTTCCAAAATACTTGACCCTTCTACACTGTTCTCTGTTTCTTTTTCTTTGCTCCAGAGGCTATTTATACTGTTACTTGCTAGAAAAATTGCTTTAGATTTCTCATATTTTCTTATAACCACAAAAGTTTGGATTTTATTCTTTCATTGTCCACTGTCCAGAGCTAGAAAAGGATACTAATCAATTTCAAACCCTTCATTTTCTCAGAAATGGAGTTCAGATAACTTTCTGCTTTTTTTATATTTACTCTTTCATAATGTATATACTTTTATAATAATGCATTCTTATTTATTTCTACTATTAAAATGCCTTGTTGGAAGGTTCTCATCCTTATGCATCTTTGAATGCCTACTTTAGTGAATATATAGAGTAAACTTAATATGTATAAGTTGGGTTCTTCATTTAGATAAATTAGGTAAATTTGTTAAGTAATAAATGTAGAAATGCATAAGATTATAATAGTATCTGAGAAAATGAAATAGAGCCTCAAATAAAATTTCAGACACATCAAATTCTATGCACTAAATTAGCCAAAAACAAATAATTCTTGCAAAATAAGTTTTGAAATATAATGTTTGAAATTAAAATTGATAGTTTTTATAAATTACAATTCATAAAGAAATTGGGTATTATGGTTATTTCAATGGCACTCTTCCAAATGAAATGATATTTATCTAGGTGCAAAAACTTTATGCTGTGTATAAAACCTGCAAACTTCATTATACGCTGATGCATCTATTATACACACACACAATCCATGCAAATGAACACACTATGCTTAAATCTGTGAAATAATTAATATTAATTTTTATTAAAAATTTAATATTTAAATTAATTTAAACAAGGATTTCCCCATTCAGGTCGAATATATCTTTACAGATTCCACAGGGCAGTATCTATTATAACTTTAAATCTGTCTTGACCTTCACTCTGAGCTTCTCATAACAGTTAAGAGCCTGTATTTTAGTCTGATATGACTTTTTTTAAAACTTGTGACAAATCCTATATTGTCAGATATCCCTACCTGAAATAGCTATCTTTGAAGACAAATAATGAAATTTTTATCCTGATGTGAAAGATTTTGTAGTTTGGAACCGGCATCAACCTTGTTGCCACATTACAGGTAGTCTCACTCAAATGCAAATGAGGCCACTCCCTATGTATTTGACCTGCTGAAAGGAAAACTTCAAGATGACTGCTGAGCATCTAAATGAGCTGGCCAATAGACCAGGTATTTGCTCTCATCTCTCAAAGATCGTCTCTTCAGTTACTGACTTTTTAAAAATCACATTTTACTGCAATTCTCTGTTTGACATTATAAATGTCAACACATAATGAGAGCATATTATTATGTCACATACAGCTTAAAGAAGAAAGGATGAATAACAAAGAAAAAGCTAAGCAACTATCATTAAACTTTGGAAATTTGACAATTACTTATTTACATAATAGCAAGTATCTGTTTTAAAACGGATATATATTACTTGATCTGAGTTATACTTATACAAATGTAGGTACTTTGCAAAAAATAAGGAAATAATCAAAACATTTATTTATTTGTTTGTTTGTTTGTTTGTTTGAGAACTCCGGTTTATTATGCCGGTGGTTCCAGAAGAGCTAGTGCTCTGAAGATCTGGGCTCCGAGCTCAGGGATAACCTTACTTTTATAGACTTATTCGTGCAGTTACAGTTGGCATGAGACGGTTGGTTAATTTGTCCTCAGGGGGTTACAGTGCCTGGGCATTGCTCTGGGCTACGGGCAGTTACAGAACATGAGATATTCAGACAAGAACTTAGACAAAACATCTGTTATCTAGACAGAACAAGCCAAAGGGGAGGGTGTCTTCAGTTGATCTCAAGGTCACCCTGCCCTTCAGCCTAGGCGAGAAGCATGTCTGCAGAAGCAGAACGAAGAGCTGATTACAAGGTTAGCCATTTGAGTGGAAAATTCATCTTCAATCCCTCCCTTTTGATGCCCTTTAAATTCTTATAGAGAATCAACCAACTTTTTGATTTTCTTGGGCTAGGGGCTGGTATAAGGATGGTCTGGATGTCACAACCATTTGTAACTTTATGGATTCTAGGCATGAGCAAATTAACTTGAAAAGACAGTTCAAAATACAGGAACCAAATAAGAGAGTTATGAAGAGCATGAGGAGAGGACCTGCAAGTGGGAGAAGCCAAGATCCCCAACTCCATATTCTGGACCAGGACCTCCATGACTCGTTCAATTATTCGTGGATTTTTTGAGGCTCTATCTGTAAGCCTCTAGATATGTATTGAAGAAGAGTTTAGCCTGAACGTACAAGAATCGAGAGGATCCCGACTTAGGCTAAATAGGTTATTGCTAAAGTGACACTTTGACCTAAGGTCCAGTCGGTGGGTGCTACTGAGGCCAACCTTGAAGGACAACTGTACTAAAGAGAGTTAAGGCTAAAGGATGATAACAATACATCTGGACAATCTGGATGGTTGATCCTCAAGTTTCTGCTGTGCATAGACTGGCCAGCTTCTGGGGATGGCCAGAACAGGGCCGAAGATCTCAGGTGGATCTCTGCTGCCTCCGGAACGTGACTCAAAGCGGCTGATCAGGAAGAGGCTCTGCAGTCCAAGTGTCCCTTTTTTCTGGAGGTGTCTCTCTCTTTACCCGGGTGTGGTGGATCCACAGGGTGACACCTGTAACCTTATCCTGTGGCCGGTTGGAGCTTGGCCTTCCGGAGAGTTGGAGAGCCAGTCCGAAAGAGAACCTGGAATACCATCAGGTGGCATGCCTCCTCATTCGTCCTGGAGCCCCTCTGGCCCAGCCTGGCCAAGCGGCTCAAAGGGCCGGGATGGTTAGAATCTCACTGGGGCTTCCAAAAATGTTGTGGAAAAATCCGACCGGCGAGAAACCAAACACTACTCAGAGAGTTGGAGAATTCAGGTTTATTATGCTGGCGGTCCCAGAAAAGCTAGTGCTGTGAAGATCTGGGCCTAAAAACATATTTAATATCACAGGTATCTGGATTTTGTTTTTCATTGAAAGAAACAGAGAGTATCACTAATACTTTCGGAATGAAATCAATCTAAGTAATATTTTAAACAAAATAAACTTTCTTAGCCATCAACTGATAATTAACT
Organism: Pteropus vampyrus; assembly: GCF_000151845.1. NCBI lineage: Eukaryota > Metazoa > Chordata > Mammalia > Chiroptera > Pteropodidae > Pteropus > Pteropus vampyrus. The sequence continues at coordinate 1,205,511 of NW_011888814.1, forward strand.
AGGATCCATGGAAGATAAACCATTCTTTTGATATAATCATGTTTTATGATCTTCTTTTTAAAAATTTTAATTTTTCCCCTAAAATTTAAAATTTAGAAACAGATCATTTTCATTGTTACACCATGTCATTTAAAATATTATAATATACTACTTAAATATTTTGTTTACTAGGGTTACATTTCTTCAACAGAACATGAATATTTAAAAGCCTAAGAGAAAAAAATCAAGAACTAAAACCATCTGTCTGAATTATAAATGAAAATGATGTGTTACAAGATAATAGGCCTAAAGTAATACAGCACAGCATGTAAGTTAGCATGAATAAAGTATTATATCTAGAAAAATTTACTACAAATTCAAAAACAAGACTACAATCACAATTTTCCTGCATGAAATACATTGTAATTTAATTAGTAGAAAATGCACCATAAAAAATGAAACTGCAGATATCGCCACAGGAATTAATACACATGCAATGAAAACCTAATTTCTAAACAGCCAAAAGTGTGAGGTGGAGGGATTTTTATCCCATTATAAATATAACCTATATTTTTAAAAAATAGAATGACTTTTTTTAAAAATGTGTGCACAATACAAAACTCTGCTAAATGAAATTTCACTTTGTAACATTATTGGAAAAAATCTCATATGATCTTTCAGGTTACATGATATTAGATATGAACGTTTGCTTTTAGGAATAAGTAAATAATTTCTTCTATTTATTCTTAAATGTTTCATATTTAATTTGTATGATTATATAAGTATATTAAATCTCCAATACCTTGGTATGTAGTATGAGACCTTGGTTTCAAATACACATTACTGGAAGAGTTATGAGATCTGACTACTTATTGGCCTCCTGATCTACGAATCTAGACAATTTCAGGAGGGCTCCAGAGTGTCATTTGGTTAAGCTCCATTCAGCTGCCTTTCCCCAATGCAATTTTAGAAATATTCAGTTTGGATGTAAAGATGTTCTTAATGAAATTATTCATTTAACTTTATCATTTATATTCAATTGCCATTCACTTATTCAATATTATAATCTTGGGTTAAGATAAAATCATCATGTGAATATGACATTTTAATCTAATTTTTAATGGTAAAATTTTATAATTTTTAATGGTAATGCTTTATAATTCCAAAAATAAGGAATGAGAGTGATTATTTGAGTTGAGTATGAATGTTCATATTATAAGAAAATTTTTATTCAAAATTAATCTTAGCTGGCTTTAACTAATTTGAAAATAAGCTACTGTTAAACTTTTAAGAAATAGTTATCTTCCAGTATAATGGTGATATATTAAATACTCTAGGACATGCAGTAAAAAGCTTTTGAATCTTTTTAACAGCTGAGTTTAATCAACTGATTTTTTTCCCTGATGCATGGTGGAAGATAATATTTTAGATAAATTTAAGATTTTCAACAAGTAGTTTGTGCATAATACAGACATATTAAAAACAGTATCTCAAAGATTATAACAAAATCTCAGGTAAAAACAATATTAAAATCATTCACATGATTAAGTACAAATATGAAACACAACAATGCATCAGTAATGTTTTGGTATGTATTTCATTTTTTTATTTCTTTTAATCATGGTATGAATGACTGATCAGTAGAAATTACAGATGGCTTTTTGGATATAGTCAATCCACCAGAACTTTTATCTTTGCAATACATCTATTTGTTGTTGCTGTTGTTGTTCCTTGGTCACTTGTTTTATCTAGTGATGTTTTTCAAAGAGTCTTGAAAGTTGTGGCTTATTTTGTGGCATGAAGCATTCATTTTTAGTAATAACTTCATGTCAAAAATGGAAGGAAGCATAGTTATACAATGTAAAAAATCTATGTTTCTTCAGATCCAAATTCCAGAATTTATCACCATATCATCTTTGCTTTCTGTGTCTAAGAAAGCATAACATTTTCATTTTCAACACAGCTGCTCACTTCTCAGTTCCTACATTTCAGCTTAGCCAACCAACTTGTGGCCCTGTCTGCTGCAGACAGCTGGGTTACATAGCCAGAAAATTTATTTCAATAAGTTTGAAACTTTACTCTTATCTGACTTGCTGATTTCAGTTACACTCGAAAAAAAATGGCTTTGGAAATCTTATTGCAAATGTTCAGATTTTGGGAAATCTTATTGCAAATGTTCAGATTCAGTATTTAAGAATTCACTTGTAACTCCATTGTTATTGACACATAGGTTTGTCACCATATAGTTTTTTTGTGTACAAGTTCAAAGAAACACCAAAAGCATTCATGTATCATGGAATCTGTAGTCTTTTGATTTAGACCTAATAGGACTGTGAACTCAGGTGAAAAATAAAACTAAAATGTACAACTTGCACTTTCAAAAAAGTCAAATGTGAGGTAAAAACTCCTTAAATCATGTAGTTGTTAATAATCATTATTAAGAATAAAAAGTTTATATAATACATTCTAGAAAATATAAAAGAATTTGTGCTCATAACTGGCCACTTTTACTAATGTTTTTAGTTCATACATTTTTCAGCTTCTATTGGTCAACAATTCATTTCTGACAATTGGCTTAAAACAGAAAAGGAAATCTTATAATATCTCCAGTATAATAATTTTTGATAAATTAGGCTGGGATTAGATGGGAAAGTGCAACCACCACAGTGACATAAAAGTTATCAAATGAAATCATGCTCTTAATTCCCTACTTTCTACTAAAGACTAAAACATTAAAATGATCATTTGTGTATTTCAGTTACTTATGTCCACTTTCTTTTTTTTTAATGCTTCCATATATAATTCTTATAGCTAGAAGTTGATTGAGTAATCATACTGATTATATCACTCAAGGTATTCATATTCTAGGGACTAGAAGTTCATTTTCTCTCCACCAATTAGATAGAACTTCATTTTATCTCCACAGATTTAAAGTATTTAAATACTTTAAAAAGAGAGGGTTTTTAAATGCTTTTTTTCTTTTCCTCTCAATTGACAAAGCATACTATTCTACATTCATAATTTTAAAAACAGTGATAGCTACTATTTGGATATATAAACATTTTTTTAAAAAGGGAGTCTATGCTGCATTTTTCCAGGTAGGAAACCCAAAGAGTAGGGATATTCTAATTTTACCTACACAAAGCAAAAAATGATGATGAGATAGATTTTCTTCATCTGTAATCATGGGATTCTGATCATTTCCATATGATAACAACAATATTCTAAAAGTTGATTCAATATATTTTTTGAATATTTACCAAGTATCAGGTACTAATAATAATAATTAAGAAATCACAATCTGCTCCTTGCCCTCAAGGAACAAATGAAATAGTAGACAGGCAAATGCAACAGAACATTTCTATTGTTATTATATAAATGTGAATGTGCAATAGTTGGGCATGAATGAGGGAATGCGTAAACCCAGCAAAACTGGCTGTGGGTGGGTGAAGTCTATGAAAACTTAAAAGAGAGGTTGATCTTTTAGTTGTATATTTATAAATAATAAAAGGTGCATTTATACTGAACAAGCTGCTTATAAAAGAAATTGTTAGGCATTCTTGGCAGAATTGTTACTGAGATAAACCTGTGGAGAGATGAGTGAGGTTCAGATTATGGGAATTTGTATATTATGCTGAGAAGTTTGAAAAATTACATATAATAAAGTGATCATTGACAGATTTTAAGTAGACAGTGTTATAATCACATCTTAATTTTTAAAAAGATGTTTGTAATTGAGATAACATAAAATGATAATAAAAGAGAAAAATCTATGAGGGATGCCAAAATTTAAGTTATGATCATAGGATACAATCTATCAAAAAAGTACTGGGAAGCAAAACTTGAGCTCAGTTGAAGAACTGATTGTGGTTAAGTAATTAAAAATACAAGTGTAGACTATCCTATCAATTTACTTGTTTGTGAAGGCAGGCTAAGGGTATTAGCTAAGTGGAAATAGAGTATAAAGAAAGGGTATTTTTATAATAAAAAATATCTGAATATTTTTAAAGATTTAAAAAGAGTCATTTGAAAGAAAAAGTTCTGCATTTGAGAAAAAATAGAAAATTGGCAAATTGTGAATTTTGATGAGAGTATTGATGAAAGGGGTAATAGCACAGTGGTAGGCATTATTCTATTTGCCTAAAATATAAAGAAAAATGCCTTTCTTTGAGATCATGAGAAAGAGGCAAGATAAATAGTAATACTGTGTAGGGGGAAGGGAGCTGATGAAGAATTCATCACTAATTTCTTTCTAATTCACTGGTAAAATTTGCTGTCTTTTCAACTGAGAAAAGGGGTAAAGGGGTGAAATAAAATACTTAAGAGTAATCGTCAAAGTTTAAAGAATCATGTGGAAAACTGGAAAAGGAGTTGACCAGGACTATGTACAATATTTCCCGTATGAATCTAGAGACCCAGCTGTGTATATGAATCTTGATATTCTCTATAAGCAGCTTTCTTATATTTGTGTGATTTTCTCCTACAGCTCTCAGCTGACATGAGTGCTGGAGCAGAGAAAGAATACTATTGGTGCTTGTGTGGACAGTAGAGGGGAAAAGATAATGGAATGATAATGTTACCCATGCTTTTAAATGAGTAGTTGAAAAGATGTGTTACGTGATCTACTCTGCATAGGTAAGAAAAAAGTAATGGAAAACTGATTATATATATATATATATATATACTAGGAATAGGCGAAAGCTTAGAAATCGGGGGTATTATTAAAATAAAAAGATAAAATAATTGAGAGCAAGAATTGTGTGTGGTTCAGGGCAAGTATTAGGGTTTTGGAGACTGTAATTTTGAAGTTCGTATACCTTCAACTAGGCCAATTTTCAAAATGAGGTATTAGAATTCAGCATCAGAATTAGAATAGAAATGAGGAGTATTGGAAGATAAAATTGGCGAAAGTACTGAACAATTATAATTTTTGTATTTTACTTTATAATTAACATAGCTCTTGAAGTTGCCTTGGAAGATGGTGGTGGTAGAAATGTAGATACTATGATACACACGCAAAAGTTTTCAATAAAAGATAGATAATGCACGAACAGATGTTAGATGATAATAGCTCCATGCCAAAAATATAGAAGAAAAAAAACACACACACAACAAAGGAGTAAATTAGAATATCAAAGAAGTCATTAGAATCAGCTTGGCTTGGCTTTAAAATCTTACCTCCAGCTCTTGTAAACAATAAGATCTAGGAGAAATGATAATCTCCGCATCAAAGATGTATTTTAATTCATCTGCAAACTCAAGCAAATTTCTATGCAAGTAAGATTACATTCTTTACCTAAAGACATAAAAAGAGAATGACAAAGACAAAGAAACTCTCAAATCATAAAATTTCTGTTTCTGATGTTCATTTAAAATTTCTGTTTCTGATGTTCATTTTAAATAAATATATATAAAATCTGGGAAGAATAATACTTTCTGATGTAATTGCATGCAATTGTCACCAGTAGGGTGAGGTGAAATCCTGTGTTGTCCAAGTAGTGTAGGGGAGGAGGAGGAAGTGGATGATGGCCTTACATGCTGTTTCTCGGTTCTTCTCCACCGACACAGCAAAGAATTACAGGTTGGTGAGATTTAGAAAAAGTAAGATTTATTGACAAGACATTTTAGAAGGAGACAAGCTGCACTAAGGAAAGCTGCAGCCATGTAGAATTTAGGAGAAGAGATAAGATAGTACTCCCCAAGGGAAGAGAAGGTTTTCAGCCAGGAAAACTGTAAAGATGTAGAAATGAGAAGGTTTGTTTATATTTGAGCCATGGTGGGAGGTCCTAGATGATCCATCTGTGAAGTCACCTTGGCTGACAGTTAGATGCTATATAACTTTGCCTAGTGAGCATGTGCTTACCCAGAATGTAGACTGTTATGAGATTCATAAACTTCCAGGCATAGTCATGATATTATAATGATGCTATAATGAGGCTGAAGTTATGGGCAGTATTTTCTGGTTTAGCCAGCAGCTTTTATGGCCTTTGTGCTCTAGAATTTGGGGTAATTTATAACCCGAAAGGATATTTCTGGGAGGTCCTTAAGGAAGGTTTTCAAGCGACATTTCTATGGTTACGGAGCTGGGCCTTGGCTCCTGTCGCTCATGCCTGGCTAACTACCTAACACAATGACATTCACAACTCTGGAATGACTAATAAAATTGTAAATAATTAAAACATTTTGCTCATTTTCATTTTTATTAGGACATTTTAGTCTTAAAACTTTAGTTGTCTTGTTATTCCAAAGTAAATAGTTTATTAATGGCCTCAAATTTTAAATACAAAGTTAAAAGTGATATCTGCTTCTAATCATTAATAACTTTCAGAACAAGACTTAACATCACCACTGAAAATAAATTCAAAGGAGGTAGAAATAAAAGAAGATAAAAATGAAAATCAATAAAATAAAAAAAATAATTGTATGTCAGAGAAAATAATCAAAAGTACAGGTTTTTTGATTAAGCTGATTCATCATGTGTAAAGAATAATTACGATTCAATACTTTAAAAAATTGAAAAATTAAATGTGCATCTAATCTGATGTAGAATAAATCTCAATTGGATAAAATTCAACATCTAATAATAATAATAATAAATAATAGTAATAATTCCACAAAATAATAATGTTTCCCTAATCTGATAAATAGTACCTACAAAAAAATGTAGCAGCATTATTTTTAATTTGAAATATTGCTATATTTGCTTTTGTAATTGGGCATAATGTAAATGACAACATTTATCTCTTCTATGCATCAATAATCTGATTATTCTAATGAGTACAGTAAATGAAACAAATGATAAAGATTGGAAATAAAGAAATATAAATGTTATTAATTAATTTACAGACTACATGGTCATGACTACGATATAAAATAATCTAGAATATGAACTGTTACTACCAATACGTTACTATGAAAATTCGCTGGATATAAGTGTTACTAGAGAGCGGGCTTCCGTTCCCCTCTCGATACGTTGTCCAGGCTCTTAATGTCTCTAACAAAGTTGAGCAAGACATCAAAGTACAGAGGCAAAAAAAAAAAACAAAAAAAAGCTTTATTGGAAGGGAGAGTAAAGCAACAGTATACTTCCAGATGTGCTCAAGGGACTAGTAACAAAGCCTTTGGGGTTTTTAAACCTATTTGCTGTGAGTAGTTACTTTTCTTAGAGGCATGGGCTTCTTTGATTGACAGCTAAAATTGACAGAACTCAGTGACTCATCACTTACTTTCTGTGCATGTTCATTCCCAGAATTCAGTCCGTTTTAATGATATTAATGATCTTCCAGGTATATGCATTATATTATACTGATGGCATAATGAGGCTCAGATGAGTTGGGAGTCATTATGGTCTCCATTGCATAGGTGCAAGTGAACAGCTTAAACTGGTACTTAGTTCTCTGCCCACCTGTTTCTTTGTGAAAGTTACATTTGAAACCCCAAAAGCCTTTTGGCTTACTTAATTGTAGGCAGACTGGGGTGTGCCTTTTTAGAACAGGATGGCCTCAGAGATTTGCAGGCAGACCCGAAACCACCTTTCCAGCTTAATTTTTTTAAGTGTCATGAACCCCTTTTTATTAGTATAGATGTTGAGAAACGGGAGGTTTCTTCTGTATCTGCTTCCTGCTGAGGAGGGTCATAGTCCCTGCCTATTGGGGTTTCAGGGAGCTCTTGCCCTCTCTGTCTCGGTCAGAACATGGTCTTGAGTTCTCCTGCCAGAGCATGTATCCCGCCAAAATGCCGCTCGTGGCCCTAAACAAGAAGAAAGGAAGATGTAAACTTGTTATTTAAATCATACATCTATTGATTTTCTTACTATTGCTTTTCCTATTAAATGAAAAGAATAAGCTTAATTAGGTTAACACATTACTTAAAGAAAGAAAGCCCTGGGTTAAGGGTCCCCTTCCCCCATGACTACAATGGCCCTGCCTGGCCTAAGGCACTTTCTGCTTACAATGGACAGAAAAGAATGCTAAGCTTCAATGATCTTTAATGAATAACCAGAGGACCTGAGTCAATAACCAGAGGAATTGAGTTACTTAATCAGAAACCTGAGTTAAAAGTTTGAGGGTAATTACCTGATTTGAGGGAGAGGGGCTTTTCCCAGGGAAAGGAAATAAAGCAATGAAAAGTTTTGAGAGTACAGTTTGTAAATAATGGCCCCATATCATAAGGAAATATAAAAAATAATTTTCTACAGATGCACACCAGAGTATTAGAATACACACATGCATGCATTTTGGAGATGATGTATCAAGAGCATCATCTACCATTGCCTTGCTAGAACAGTTTCAAATCACTGTAAGTGCCTAATAAATCCATAGAATTAGCTCCTTCCTAAGGAAAGAGTTACTCTAATTGCTATTTACCTTGCTTGTTTAACTATAAAGGATTTCACCCAAATAGCATTTTCCTATTGTGACCTTTTATGACAATGTATTATTAGCTGCATAGACGAGAACAGGGACAATTTCAGCTGATCACGGATCTTACCAAGGGATATTAAAAAAAAAACAAAAACAAAACACAAACTGCCTTACACTGCAAATAATTTTCTCTGTTCTGTTCCTTAACCTCCTCTGAGAGGCAGACCAGTATAATTAATAGGGGCCAATGATTCACACACAGTGCTGTCATTTTTATATGTAGTTATGAATGAGTGAAGGACTATAATTATCATATCCTCACTACTTGCTATTGTTTTTGTGTTGATATTCGATTATAGTAGTGTTTTAAAAGTTAAATGAAGATAAACTAAAATATAAAAGTTCAGAAAAAGTCTGAGAGTAGAAGTCTTTTCTGAATTTAAATTTTGATTCTGCTTCATTTGTGTGAATCTCATTTATTTTTCTCATCTGTAAAATGAAAGAAAGGTAACAATAACCAGTGCACAGGTCATTGGCTAAATTTTTCATGTTTATAAAAGGGCTTTGTGCAGTAACCAGTGTATAAAATGGGTTTAAAAGAAAAAGACAGTTGTAAAAATAGTGGAAGTAGCATTCATCATTATGAACACCTTTGATTTTCATATACTTTTACATGACATTGAGGATTAAGATTACTCTAACTCAAAAGTTGCTTCAGTAAATTCGACAGAAAAAAAAAAAAGCAAAAACAGTCTGCTTGAGGATTCATTTTGTTGGAGTATTTTTGTGTTGAATTTTTTTCATTTTTTATTTTAGTTTATTTTCACTCTTTAATAATATGTTTCAATATTTTTTAGTTTTTATTTTATGGTTAATATTTTTGTGTGTGTCTTATTTAGATAATATTTATGTACCCTGAGGTAGATGGGAGATACACCTAGCTTTTCTTCTCAATATATATGCCTCTCCAAATGGACAATATACTACTAGGTTTATTTTGAATAGTTTCTATGAGGTTTAAATCCATTTAGAATAGATATTTATGTATAGAACATAAAATAAGAAATAAAAACTTATTTGTAATAATTATTTAATTGAACATTTTTATTTAAAAGACTTTAATCTCTTCATTTACCCCAATGTCTGCTTTGCTATAAATTCATTCTATTCTATTTGTCTATTTTCTACCCTTTGTCAGTAGTGCACTATCATAATCACTCCAGCCTTACGCAAAGTCAGCTAGTATAAGTCCTCTGACTGTCCTTCTCCAGGATTTTCTTGGGTATTCTTAATCCTTTGACTTTACATATACATTTTAATGTGAGTGTTTAAAATTAACAAAACAAAAACAACAACAACAAAAAAAACAGAACAAAACAAAACAAAAAAACAAACCCCTGCATCATTCCTGATAGAATTTCATTAAATCTGTGGTAAATTTGGGGAGAATTGACATCTTAATAATACTGAATCTTCTATTAGATGATATGGTATAAATCTTCATCTTCTCAAATATTTTATATTTGTTCTTAATTTTTGTAAAATTTTGCATAGAGAACTTGCACATTTTACATTAATGTTGCTTCCTATTTCTCCCACCACTATCTACAAACTTATGTAACATCTCTTTTTTTCGTGTCTTGGACAGATCTTTGATTAGGCAGATCTTTGATTTTTTCATTGGTTTTGAGATATTATAATAGATGACTTTTCAGTATTAAAAATTTAGTATTATCTAAATCAAATCTGTCATCCATTTCAAAGCATTTCCTTGTAGACTCAATTCTAAACTGACCCTTGGTTTCAAAGACTTCCAGTAGAGAAAAATGTTTCCCTTTTTTATTTTAATATTTTCAATCCAGTTTCTCCTTCAAACATTCTACTGCTTCTAAAACCGTCACTCTGAAGTGGCAAAGAAGGAGAGAGAAATTAGATGGAATAGTCAATATCTTACATGACAAGTGAAAATATAATCTGACTTTTAGTAACCTTGAAGATGGTAATACTCATGTGTTGCCATTCTTCCTCTTGTAGTACTTTCTTTGAGTGCTTCTAGCAGCCCTGTCCCCACTCCAAGTCCAACTCCCTAACTGGGTAGATCTTCTTCTCTACGCTATTCCTTTATGTACACATCAGACCCTGAAGTTGAACTCTTGCAACACTCACTCTGCTGTTGACCAGGTTCTATAACCTTTCGTCCTCTTACTTCATCAACCAGTTAGGTGAGGTACTTTCCAGACAACTTGAGCCTGGCTACTTTCTTCATTGTGCATATGGCCTACCCAAAAAATCAAAACCAGGAAAAGTAAACCATACTCATTCATATGCTCATTTCATTCCACGGCATTGATAGCTGACCCAGCCAACCCACCCCTTCTGAATTTTCCAGGAGAGAGAGTCAGACACCAGTCTCTAAGCCTCCCAAATTACAACGACATTTTGTAGTATATATTAACAGTTCTCATGTACACATTTTGTAGTATATATTAACAATTTCATGACTCAAGAAGCAGCTTGGAGTCAATATAAAAGTTTCTGAAGCTTACCAAGGGTTAAGCTTGACCCAAAAATAATATGTAAGTCTTCCCTTTTGTAGATTACCATTCCTAATATCTTAATAAATTTTCTTGATGCCATCTCACTTGGCTTAGAGTTAGAGATGAGTACAGGAATGAAAAGAGAAAGCAAACTGCTTAGCATTCTCAATTTATATAAATCAATGAAAAGGCCTCTTACTAGCTCTTTAGCCTTCTCTCACATGGACTAGATTTGGGTGATGATTAATTAACGGTCTGAATACCTTTTAAGCAAATCTTGCATAGATGCGAATAGCAAATTATTGTTAGATAAAACACAAAAATTACCACTTATCATGTTGGACAGTGAAACACCTAGCTCACATTAAATAGTCAATAAACGTAGATAATGTTATTAGCACTTGAAGCTAACACAAGTAATTAAACGTATTAGAAAGAATATTAAATTTAAATTTGGATACCTGATTTCTACTCATGAATCTAGATCCTTAATCTTTGCCAAGTCAATAAACTAGTTGTCTTAATTTATAAATATAAATACACACATTCAAATATAACTTCTGTGGAAAGCTCCGAGGTTCCTTCCAATTATAATGACCGATAATTCTACTACTATTCAGTCAACATAAAATAATTGTTGATTTTAATTTAGTGTAACTGTATACTCAAACAGAAATGTAAAGAAGAGTTTTATTTTTGGCTTTTATTATCCTAAACGAGGAGAAAATCACCACAGGTGAATGTAGATTCAAATCCTATGAAGACAATGATATATTTTCAAGAGAATGTCAAGCACATTCATTCATCTCATTTAGATCTAGGTTTGTTGGGTATAAAGAACCCCCTTTAGGTACACACTAAAAAATAACTTTGATCACATACAAAGCCTGGCATGTTTTATTTTGGGTATTGCTATTTGAGGTACCACAGTTAGCGGGGAACGTCATAGTAGGAGTTGAGAAAAAAAGAACTAGAAATGAGATAAGCCACATTTCCATCTTTGTCTCATTTAAATTAAATGGGTTTTATCCATTTTTTTACAATATTTCATAAGCATTAAACACTGGCAATAGTTGAGCTTCTACATCCTTTGAAGTCAGAGGTAAAGCTGAAAGCAGAAATTCATTAACTTAAGCCTCTTGGATTTCTGAAAAACAACACAATTAATGGTTTCTTAGGATGGCTGATTAAATGGAATCAATTGTTCAATCAATTAAACACATAGGCCTGAATTATACATAGCTGCATGTTCACTCTACCAAAAGTGTCAGGTATTATGTATATATATCTTGGCTTTGAATATAACCTAAAAAGAAAAACCCATATTTCTTTCATGTGACTCAATGTCACTTCTGAAAAAGTCATTTGTCTTCTTATTATGCACATAATATTAGGACATTACCAAGAAGTACAACTGGATTTTCTTTAATGTAAGATGAAATATTTTCCAAAAGTAGGACAGCAATTCAAATAAAGCCCCAAGAAATAATGCATCTGTGTCTATTTCTTTAAGAAATGTATAACCCCACATATTATAAAAGAAAAAAAAAAAACCTTTAATTCATTTAAATAACCTGTACAAAGAGAAGTTTACTCAAATAAAAATCAGATTTGTTATAATGCTTAACGATAATTCTCTCAAAACAAAAACCAAAATACCATGAGACACACTTATTAAAAATGAACATAAAATTCCAGACCAGCCAATTTATTTTTATTCAAAGTGTCATAATGCTATCATAAGGATTGAATCTGAGATGCAGTTTGAACATTTTAAAAAGTCTCAGTTTTCTAAAGTCCTAGAATAAGGAGGCCTTGTGGGTGACCTCATTATTCAGTTTTAAATTTAGCAAAGAAGTAACTGACAGAGTAACAAGGACTACTGGCAGAAGTGGCAGCAGTAGAAGGCAGAGCCTTTTGGAAAGAATAGATTCTGTCATCACTGTGAAGAGCTCAAAATTAGAAGGCCGTAGCTGAAACTTGGAGTATTTCAGGGCTTTTGTATATTTTGTCCTGAAATGACAGTGTCCACAATCTTTCCTCTCTTTACATGAAAGCCTAGTTATTAAAAATGTATCTAACTTAAACTTGCTAATCACAATGAAATGAGAGTATTTGTTAAAAAAAGTAAAAGACACATTTTTAAAACAACGGCTGGATTTTTAGGTTTGTTAAATGAGATAATCTCTTTCAGGTTACAGGAAATCTCAGAGTAGCTCGTTGGCCCATCCCAAAGCAAATCAGAGGGACAATATTGAAATACTAAGATGGAGATAAAATTTAGAGCTTGTTGTCTGGTAGTATCAGTTCTGGTTAATTATGTGCAGCTCTTGGCATTTGCAAAACAAATTTTGAAAACAATTTTTTTTTTAATTTAGTGCTTCATAGATCTGTGTAAATTGGAATGACAACGTATAGATCTAAAACCATTTAAAATTACAGAGTATTCTGTAGACATGGATTTTGAGAATTCTTTGAAGATGATATTTATAAGTCTAACTATAAAGAATTGATCATCAAAATATAGGTTCCTTGCAATATTCTCAAAGAGAATCAATGAACTTCCCCCAACCCCCGCAAAATGTATCTGCCTAATACTTTTATAAGTTCTAGAATTAAGAAGGGATGATAAATTACCATAAACGCCATGAGAGATGCTAGGATCACAAAAATTAAAAGGGCATAAATGACTGTCAGAATGACTGAATGAGTTTAGTAAATCCTCTTCCAAAAGAGCAATGACAGAATTATCCAAACAAACATATAAAGACTTTAGAAATTGACAAGAGTCACATGACAAATGACTTACTCAAGAAAATGTACTGATTTCACAATAATAAAAATAGAAGTGTGTAGTGTTTTTGTCTGAGCTTACTCCTAATACTTTCTTCCCTACTTCATCAGTACAGAAGTTCTACTGGGGTAGGTCAAGCAAGCAGAAGTGATAGAGTAAGGGCATGACTTTATTGGGATCAATGTGTAGAAAATTCCACTCCCAAAGGTGTTGTCAAAAACTATAACAATCCCAATAGAAAATAATCAGGGACGATCAACATGATAGCTATGTTGATACTTTTATACTAGTTTGGGGAAAAAAAATAGAATAATAAATCATAAATTTAGATGGGAAATCAGAAAAAAAGATACAGCTAAATATTTTCTTAAAATTCTAGTTATTTCTCCTTTTATAGAAAGCTTATGCATACATAAATCTAAATATCTACTCGAGGAAGACCGGAAAGAACTTTACTAAGTTACTTATCCATGGATAAACATGTAGCCTTGTGAATAAAGGAAGCAATACCTTCAAAACATTTCTAAACTCTCTAAATTTTTAATGCATTCAACAACCTATGGTGAAAGACTTACTGGTTCATAATGTTTAAATACAATTTTTGACTAATTGTTCACCGACAACTAAATAATATTGACCCAGGAGCAACCTTAGGAAGACTGGATAGAATATAATATGACTAAAAAATAATGAGCAGAGACCAACTATAAGGGTAATTAGGCAAAGCAAGTCGCTGAGCAAACAAACAATTACAGAAAACAACAACAAACACCATTCTGGAATGGGAAATCAGAATCTATCATTGTTACAATAAATTATGTAAAATGCCCATTTTTCAACAATAACAAAAAATGAGAAGTTCCCTACTAATAAAATAAAGAAAAATTATAACTCATGCACAGAAAAAAAAAGAGAAATAAATTAAAATATCTGAGGGGTCTCAGATGTTGAACTTAGCAGGAAGTAATAAATATCTTCAAAGAACTAAAAGAAATTATGATTACAAGAATGTATGACAGCAATGAATCTTTAAATGGAGAATATCAATACAGTGATAACAATTTTAAAAACAGAACTAAATGGGTATTTTAGAGTTAAAATATACTAATGAAATATAAATTCACTAAAAGATCAACAGATTTGAGGCAGAAAAGAATGAATCAACAAGCTTAAAGATTGATCAATAGAGACTACCTTGTATAAAGAAAAAGGGGAAAAAAATGGAAAGTAATGAATAAGAACTGATTGACCTGGAAGATATAATGGGTGCCTAAGAGAAAAGGACAGAAGCAAAAATTTCCCAAATTTGATAAAAATAATTTATCCATACTGCCAATAAATTCAACAAACTCATAGTATAAAGAGATCACCAATTAGACTGATCAGAGTCATGTTACGTGGCAAAAAAAATAAGAGAAAACCTTGAAAGCAGAGAAAAAATGCAATGAAATCTTTGCATGCAAGGGAAATATAAAAGTAATAGCTGCTCAGAAACAGTAGTGGAAGACAGAAGACAGTTATATGGCATATTCAGAGTGCAAAAAGAAAAAAAAACCTGCCAACCAAAAATCTATATCCAGCATAACTATCCTTCAAAAAAGGTGAAGAAAGGTAAAATAAAAACATCCCCAGATAAACAAAGCCTGAAGGAATTCTTTTATAACAGAATGTCTTAGAAGAAATAATACAGAAAATTATTCCAGATAAAAGAAAATGACATTAGATGGCAAATCAAACCCATTCAAAGAAATAAAGAACACTTAAAAGGTATTTTTGAAGGTAATCATAAGAGGCAGTATGATTATTGTTCTCTATTTTATTTTTTTAAGAAATTTAAAAAATTGCATAAAATAGTAATTATAAAATTGTATTTTGGGGCTTATAAAATAAACACTACCAGAGAGTAGTAACTCAAAGTCACAAAAAGAAATGAAGAGAGTTTGAAATGATAATTATGTACAGTACTATAAATGACTATCAATATTTTTTCTTTCTGAATTCTCTTAATTTCTGAGCTCATTTGGAAGATATAAAAAATGCATATATATATAATGACCCTCCTCCTATGACTGTCATTGCCAAATATATTACCTCCATAGATATTATAGACATTATAGACACATACATATATATTTTTATATTTACATAAAATATTTTATATATCCCTAAAGCAACAACAAAGAAAATAACTCAAAAAGTAGAGTAAAAGAAAATATAAGACAAAAAAATATAATGATACACAAAAAATTCACTAATATAAAAAAAGTTGGTAAAAAAAGCAGAGAAACAAAATGAGATCATTTTTACACATATAATATATGTAAATAGATATTTACTTATATGTATTTATATCTATTTATATATTTATTAATTAAATAACAGGTATAGCCAATCATTTCAAAGACAACATTAAATATGAATGAAATAACACTTCAAACTAAAGATATAGTTGTCTGATTGAATAAAAAGAAAGATACAACTCTATACTGTTTAAAAGAAACACACAACTCATATGATATTTGATGATAGAAATATCTTGACAGTAAAAATATAAGAAAATTGTATCTTACAAATAGTAACCACAAAAGACTTTAAATGACTATATCTGAAAAAAAATAATTAAACTTTAAGACAAAAAATATCATTGGAGATAAAAGACATTTTAGAATGTTAAAGGCTAATTTACATCAGGAAGATAAAAAAGTTATATATGTTTAACTAGTGAAAGAGATCCAAATATATAAAGCAAAACCTAATAGAATAGATTAGAGATATAAATAATTCAACAATAACTAAGAGACATGAATGACTCCCTCCCAAAGATGAGTAGACATAAGTAGACAAAAAAATCAGTAAGTATATAGAAGACTTGAAAACACTATCAACCAAAAAGACCTAAGTAACAACTACAGACACTGTACTCAACAATAGCAGAAGACATATTCTTCTTAAGCCAATAAAGAATACTGTAGCCTAATATAGATCATATGGTAAGCCATAAAACAAGCCTCCATATATGTAAAATTATTGAAATCATACAAAGCACACTCTCTGACCAAAAGAGTAAAATTAGAAAACAAAAACAGAAGTATTAGGAAAACCAATATGTAAAAATGGAAATTAAACAATACACTTAAAAATAATTTACTAGTTACAGAGGAAATTACAGGGAATTTAGAAAACGTTATGAGCTAAATGAAAACAAAACTACAACATATCACAATTTATAGGATGCAGCCAAAGACATGCTTGCAGGAAAAATGTTAGCTCTGAATTAGCGCGCTAGGGTTGCTGTACAAAATACAGTGGCATGAATAAACACCAGAAGTTTATTTTGTCACACTTCTGGAGGCTGGAGATTAGGAACTGCCAAGTATCCGCAGATTTGGTGCCTCCCATGTTGGCTTGCATATGGCTACCTTATCTCTGCATCCTCTCAGGGCCTTTTCTCTGTGCATGCACCTCTCTGGTGTCTTTTCCTCTTTTTAAAGGGACGACGGTACTACTGGATTAGGGCTCCAGCCTTTTAATCTCATTTAGGCATAATTACCTCTTTAAAAGCCCTATCTCCAAATAGTCACATTGGGGATTAAGGCTTCAACATGTAAATTTTTAAGGGATATATAATTTAGAAACAGGCTCCAAATGCTTACAGTAAAAACAAACAAAAAATACCTAAAATCTCAGTTGCAATTATAGGGTTAACTCAGAATATAGCCCCTCCACATTCTCAGAAGACTGATAGCTGCACAGCCAGCACATAAGGAAGGCGTACACAAAGAACTTTAAGCAGTGCCTACTCCCAAGGACGTTTCCTGCTGCTCCCATGAACATCATCTGCTCCTGTAACCAAGCGGCACATCTTGCTCCCATTCGTCAGAGAAGGTGGCTGCTCCTGCAATGAGATAACCCCTCTTTCTGCTAGTGGCCATAAAAAACTCTGCTTCCGTTGGCCAGCAGCAAATTTTCTTCTTGCAGTTCTGACTTGCCTCTGCTGAAGCTTCCCTGCCTTGTTAGTAATAAATGGCATTTATCACCCCTCTGGTCCTCCTGGTGGTTTTTCTTTAATATCCAAACCCAGCAGCAAGTTCTAGGGCTGGGTCTCCTGTGTTACAACAATCTTGAGAAACTAGTAAAAGAACAAACAAAACCCAGTATAAACAGAAATATTAAAGATTAGAATGGAAATCAACAAAATAGAAAACAGAAAAACAATAGAGAATATTTTTTAAAAAGTACTTTATAAAGATGAGCAAACTTAAAAAACTATAGCTAGACTGACAAATTAAAAATGAGAGGAGAAAAATATTAAAATCAAAATTTTAAAAGTAGGTATCACGATGAACCCTAAAGAAATTAAAAACATTGTAATAGGATACTGTAAGCAACTGTATGTGAACAAATTAGACAACTTTGATGGATGGGATGTATTTCTAAAAAAAAA
>NW_011888814.1:1223677-1228300 GCF_000151845.1 Pteropus vampyrus
TGCAGTTCTGACTTGCCTCTGCTGAAGCTTCCCTGCCTTGTTAGTAATAAATGGCATTTATCACCCCTCTGGTCCTCCTGGTGGTTTTTCTTTAATATCCAAACCCAGCAGCAAGTTCTAGGGCTGGGTCTCCTGTGTTACAACAATCTTGAGAAACTAGTAAAAGAACAAACAAAACCCAGTATAAACAGAAATATTAAAGATTAGAATGGAAATCAACAAAATAGAAAACAGAAAAACAATAGAGAATATTTTTTAAAAAGTACTTTATAAAGATGAGCAAACTTAAAAAACTTTAGCTAGACTGACAAATTAAAAATGAGAGGAGAAAAATATTAAAATCAAAATTTTAAAAGTAGGTATCACGATGAACCCTAAAGAAATTAAAAACATTGTAATAGGATACTGTAAGCAACTGTATGTGAACAAATTAGACAACTTTGATGGATGGGATGTATTTCTAAAAAAAAAAGATACAAATTACTGAAACTTATTTCAAGAAAAGAAAGAGAAATTATAATACATTCATAAAAGTAAATAAATTAAATTACTAATTAAAAGTTTCTCCACAAAATATCAGGCCCAGAAGAATTAATTGATGAAAGATGCAAAAATCTTTAATGAAAAAATAATATCGATCCTTCAAAAAATAATCTTAGAGAAAACAGAGAAGGAAGAAACATTTCCTATATTATTCTACTAATACTAATTAATAGTTATTCTACTATTATTACTATTATCCAGATAAAATGCCATACCAAAACATCACAAGATATCCCTGATAAACACAGACAAAAAATTTTATAGTATACTAGCAAACTGAATAGAGCAACATTTACAGAAAAGATTTTAAAGCATTACCAAATGAGATTTAACTCGGAAAGGCAAAGATGATTAAACATACAAAGTACCTTTATGTTATACGCCTTATTGCTTGAATGAATGACAAAAGCCACATGGTGATCTCAAAAGATGAAGAATGCACAGTATAATGAATATAGACAATAATATTGTATTATAATTTTGTAATGAGAAAAATATTGTTACAATGGTAATCATATACAGTATGTAAATGTGTCAAAGTAACATGTTGTACACTTTAAATATACACAATGTTATGTGTCAAATGTATTCAATTAAGAAAAAATAGTTACTTAACTAATCAAAAATTATGAAGAAGTAGCATTTAACAAAATCTAAAATTATTCAAGATAAAAATAAAATAACTAAGAACATTAAAAGGAACTTTTTAATCAGAATGGAAATCATTTAAATCATCAAAAGAGGAACAAAAACCTAGAAATAACATTACACTTTCAAAACTGAGTATTTTCCTTCCTTTCCAAGAGAACAAGATCACTTTCATTCCAAGAGAACAAGATCACTTTCTTACCACTTCTATTTGTTGTAGAACTGAAGGCCCTAGCCAGTGCAAGGAGACCAAAAAGAAAAAAAAAAAAAAAATCCATATAGAAAAGGAAAAAGTAAAACTGGCTTAATTTCACAAATGACATGATTTTCTGAGTACATTCACAGGATAGAAGATTAATACACATACACAAACATTGACTGCATATATATTAGCAATGAACAATTTAAGATACAATTTAAAAAATAGCACCAAAATAGCACAATAGCAGCAAAAAGAATAAAAGACTTAGGAATAGATTTAACAAAAGAAATGCAGGAATTGTACACTGAAAACTACAAAACGATGGTGGTAAAAATTAAAGTTCTAAGTTTATAATTTTAAAATTAAAAGTTAAAAATTATTTTAAAATTATTTTAATTTTAAAATTAAAGTTAAAATATTAGTATACAACCTAGTAATTTCTTCTCCTAGGAATCAACCCAAGTGAAATGAAAACAAAGTTCCACAGGAGGACATGTATGTCTCCAGAATCAGAATCGGAACAGACACCTCTGTAAGCAGGAGACCCAGGACCAGATTGTTACTATTAGGCTGTTGATATTACCAGATTCATAAACTTCATTCATGCATGGTCACTGGAGCCCATAAAAATTTTTCTAAATAACCACATGTCTTGCATACTTGTCATTTCATTAATAAACATTATTTCTAAAATTCTGCACGTTAATGAATGAACTGTTATGTAAACATACATCTTACTTAATAATTTTGCATTAACCATCTCTGAAATTTGGATTCTGGGTTAGTATGTTTCAAATATTAATTAATGTTAAACTAAACAAGGAGGCCATTAGACTGAGGTGGTAACTTACCTTACCTTCATGTCTCAAGGTTATAAAATCAAAATGCTAAGGACAACCAATCTCAACCAGATAACTAAGCTTTAAGCAGTAGCCAATCAAATAATTTCCTTTCTTTGCTTTTGCGCCTTCTCTTTATAAGTCATTTTCCTGCTTCTCTGGGCAAAGCACTCTTAACCCCTTTAAGTTTGTCACTGCCCAATTCAAATCAATGTTGGCTCCAATAAACTCTTCAAATATTTAATAAGCCTCATTTTATCTTTTAACACTACTTTTATAAATAAACAATATATACACACACACCCTTTATATTAGTATTTTAAAGTAGATTGTCATGTGGGAAAATTTAACAGAATAAACTATGAAAAGATTCCATATTTACAAACAAATGTTTAATAATATTTAATTTGATAATTCAAGAATCAAAATGAAACATCCCATGCATCTTGATTCTCTTTATAAAGACAAATTGCATAATTGACCTTTTGCTTGACATTGATGAAAGTCTGGCCTTGAACAGAGTTCAAAATGGATTATAAAATGTATCAGATATGGAAAGACTTTAAATTCAGAACCACAATTAATCCATATTCTCTCTCTCTCTCTCTCTCTCTCTCTCTCTCTCTCTCTCTCTCTCATATTCATTCATTCATTCATTTGCACACACACACGCACAGTATTTGGTCACATGGTCAACAAGCTACTACTTAATTCTCATAATTTTAAATGTTGTTAGATTGTTGCTTAAGAATTATGACTTCCCAAAGCCACAGTAAAGTTTTCTAAAAGAACTTTTCCTTTAAATGCCAAAGAAATTACTCCCACCCTGGATTGCATTTCTTAAGTATGAAATGAAAATGCATTTAAAAGCCCAAGAAATATTGTTATAACTGACGTTAATTCATAGGTATGTAGACTTTTATGATTAAACGTAGTGATAGGAAGCAACAATTTAATATACAAAACTATCACTCGATTAAATTAAAATATATATTCAGTATAAAACTTTAAAAATAAATACTGTCTAAGAACTTCTGGTAATTTTGCCTGGCTTATTTTATAAACAAAAAGTAGAAATTATGGTATTAGTTTTTCAAATCCTGGATTATATAATGTGTTTGTTTTGCTATAAAAAAGATTTAAAACCGTGAACAATGTTGTGTTTAATTATTCATTATTTATCTGAGTCAGCATTAGTATTCTGCAGAGCTCACAAGTGATATTGAATAGGAGCTGTGGAGATATTTTAAGAACAACTTTGTTCTTTGAAGGTCATCCCTTTGTACATAGCTCACATTCTGAGGGAGAAGGTGATATTAGCATATAAGTAGAATGGGAAATAATGTTGAAGTAACATAGCAAATGATAAAGCTCTTTTAGGAGAGACTGGAAGAAACCTCTAAGCTTAATTTAAATCTACTCAGAAACAAACTATGAAGGAAAAAAATGGTAGAATGAGTATTTGGCATTGATTTGCAAATCATTATGAAATTTCCAATAGATTTTCAATGATGCAAAACACAAATATTACTTAAAAAGAAGTATAAATTTTGGTTGACAACTGAATGAGAGAAGATATTTGCAAATGATACACCCAATAAGAGCCTAATATCTAAAATATATAGAGAAGACACAACTCAACAATAAAAACACAAACAATCCAATTTTAAAAATTGGCAGAGAAACTGAATAAACATTTTTCCAAAGAAGACATAGAGATAGCCAACAGATGTTTGAAGAGATACTCAACATCCCTAGTTATAAGAAAAATGCAAATCAAAACCATGAGAGATACCACCACACACCTGTTAGAATGGCTATTATCAATAAAATAAGAAATAATTGTTGGAGCACTTGTGGAGAAAAGGTAACCCTTATACACTGCTGGTAGTGTTATAAATTGATGCAGCCACTATGGAAAACAGTATGGAGGTTCCTGAAAAAAATAAAAATAGAGCTGCTGTATGACCCAGTAATCCCTCTTCTGTATATCTACCTGAAAAATTTGAAAACACTTATTTTACTTATTCGTAAAGATATATGTACCTCTATGTTCATTGCAGCATTTTTTATAGTAGCCAAGATATGTAAACTGTCCTTAGATGGGTGATCAGATAAAGCAGATGTGAGATATATATAGAATAGAATACTAGTCAGCCATAACAAAAAATAAAATATCACCATTTATAACAAAATAGATGGGTTTTGAGAATATCATGCTAAGTGAAATAAGTTTGATGGTAAAGGACAATTTCACTCATATGTGAGATATAAAACAAAAAGGAACAAATGAACAAACAACACAAACAAAACAAACCCATAGATAAAGACAACAGAATGGTAGTAGTTACCTGAGAGGAAGGAGAGTGGGGTGAGGACAAAGAGGATAAA
>NW_011888814.1:1228944-1229534 GCF_000151845.1 Pteropus vampyrus
AAAAAAATAAAAATAGAGCTGCTGTATGACCCAGTAATCCCTCTTCTGTATATCTACCTGAAAAATTTGAAAACACTTATTTTACTTATTCATAAAGATATATGTACCTCTATGTTCATTGAAGCATTTTTTATAGTAGCCAAGATATGTAAACTGTCCTTAGATGGGTGATCAGATAAAGCAGATGTGAGATATATATAGAATAGAATACTACTCAGCCATAACAAAAAATAAAATATCACCATTTATAACAAAATAGATGGATTTTGAGAATATCATGCTAAGTGAAATAAGTTTGATGGTAAAGAACAATTTCACTCATATGTGAGATATAAAACAAAAAGTAACGAATGAACAAACAACACAAACAAAACAAACCCATAGATAAAGACAACAGAATGGTGGTAGTTACCTGAGAGGAAGGAGAGTGGGGTGAGGACAAAGAGGATAAAGAGGGTCAGGTATATGGTGATAGAAGGAGACTAGTCTTTGAGTGGTAGCACACAATAGAGTATGTAGATGTATTATAAAGTTGTACACCTGAAATTTATATAATGTTATTAACCAATATCACCCCAATAAATTTAATT
>NW_011888814.1:1230794-1236501 GCF_000151845.1 Pteropus vampyrus
TGAGGACAAAGAGGATAAAGAGGGTCAGATATATGGTGATAGAAGGAGACTAGTCTTTGAGCGGTAGCACACAATAGAGTATGTAGATGTATTATAAAGTTGTACACCTGAAATTTATATAATGTTATTAACCAATATCACCCCAATAAATTTAATTAAAAAAATTTTGGTTGAAAATAGCAGATACTCTAACAACTATTAAATGCACAACACACACCATCAATTAGAAGCCATAAAGTAACCTAGTCAGAAATCAGTGTTTTAAAAACATGTTATATAAAGGAATATTTTTACCCCCCAATTTTTTTAAATGACTATTTTATTGTACAAAGGAATTTCATAGGAAGTGCTGGAATGCAATTGCTATTTGTAGATATAGAAACTTTAAGTTATATTTCTATTTAGGTTGAATTGAAATGGTATTTGTGAGGTACTCAGAAAAATAATATCCATGGAATCAATTAATAAGTAAACATCTTGAAAAGAATACACAATATATAAAACACTGGGAATGCACAATAAAATAAATATTCAATGCTGAGGCAAAACAAAACAAAACCAACAAAAACAGAGAAGATGGAATGACCTTAATGAAAATTATTATAAGGTTGTCTGATAAAAACTGGGCATTTAGATCATTTTTTTATTATTTGTTCTTTTCTGAGTGAAAAAAAAAATCTTAAGGCTATAACTTTTCTTATAAATATTAATTAAACTGTAACTTAAAATTTTGTATTCATTTTAATTATTTTTTAATTCTAAGTATACTGTAATTAGTATTATAATTTCTTCATTAACCCAGAGATTAGTTAGAGATTTTATTTTATATAACATATTTTTGTTATCTCTTTTTTTCTGAATATTACCATTTCAGGATTATAACCAGAGATTTATTCTCTGATATATTATTTTCATATTTTTGAAAATTAACTTTATTTCCAAGAATTTGATCAAATTCATAAATATTTTATGTACCTGTATGAAATCTAGTGGACACAACACCCAAAACTGGATAATGCACTTGGCATTTTGATCAAGTTCATATTTTTGTCATTTAAACATTTTGTATACTTTTTAATCTTCTATTAATGACTGATGCTTTGGTAGTACATACATACATGATTAAAAATCTTATAACTTTCAGTTAGTTTTTTCACGTCTCAAGTGTATGTGATTACCCTTAATTTTAAGTCATGATTTTTTACTTCCACCCTATTTTGTTTGAAGTTAATGTACTAACTAACCTTCATATGGTTAACTTTTGCCTCATAAATCTTTATTCCTATGCATTTACTTTGACTTGTCAGAACTTTGTTTTAGAAGTACCTGGCATATAGCAGAATTTTAAAAATTCAGTTAGTTTTTGACATTTATCTTCATTTATCTACACAAATTATTATTAGTGGCATATGTGAATTTGTTTCTTAAATTTAGTCTTCGTTTTCTTTTGTCTTTTTTATTTGATCAGATTGCTTTTTCAGATTTATATGCTATTGTTAAGGATTTTAGTTGTATTGTACATCTTGATTTTGACATATAAACTTTTCAAAAAAGAATTGTTTTCAAAATCGAACTAAATTCTCTCAGTTTATGTTTGTCTAAATTGTTTTAGTTTTATGTTCATTTATAAAAAACACTTTCACTGATATGAAAATAATGATAATAAAGGGCAGGAGAAAACCTGGAAGTGAGGAACATATTTATGGCATAGATGTAGGGAAGACTTCACAGATGTGTAGTTATCTCCAAACTTATCAAGTTGTATACAATAAATATGTACAGATTTTTGCAAGTCGATCATAACTCAATAGTTATTTTAAAAATAAATTTCAATTTAAAAATATTCTTTATTGTGTAACCATTATTTTCTTTCTAGAATTTTTACTTTTTGCTTTTATTTCAAAACTGATTTTATTATAATTAATGTAGGTGTACAGATCATTTTATTACTAATAATTCGGAATAATTTGGCTTTTTAAAGCTGAGAACAGTTTTATTTTTTAAAAAGTTAAGCTCTTATCTTACAAATATTTTCTTTACCCAATATTGTTAATAACTTTAAAAAATAAATTAGATATATGTAATGTCTTCTCACACAGTACTCTATGCCTTGTAATTTCTTTTTCATGCATTTTTCCCTTCGTCTCTGTATTACATTTTAATATTTTATATTGACTTGTTAACCAATTCTCTCTTCAGTTGTTTCTAACCTGTTATAAGTATACGCACAAATGTATATACACATATGTATATATGTTTTATGGTGTGTGTGTGTGTGTGTGTGTTTCACTTTAATCATTTGCAAATCTTCCTTAGAACTGTTTGGCATTCTATTATGGAAATAAAATCCTATAACAATCTAAGTTGAGACTTGTTAGCAATATCTGCACTTTCAGCAGTCTGCATAGAAAATATTTATACTACATATTTCTTCTAATACTTATATCTGCAAATCTATAGCACCATGTTTTTACAAGTTCCAACAATACTAACAAAGGAATTTATTTTTTTTTTACTGAAGGAGAAGGAACAAGTATTTCTCAAGAGATATTTTACTTTTTCTTCATAATTTAGCTGAAAATTTATAAAGGAATAAGCTTAATGAAATTTTATACCATGAGATTTTATATCATTAGTCTCTTAAAAT
The DNA here is from genome assembly GCF_000151845.1 of Pteropus vampyrus. Taxonomy (NCBI): domain Eukaryota; kingdom Metazoa; phylum Chordata; class Mammalia; order Chiroptera; family Pteropodidae; genus Pteropus; species Pteropus vampyrus. The sequence goes on from NW_011888814.1 coordinate 1,233,442, forward strand.
CATAAAAAATACTTAGAATCATCTTCATTTTCTGGATGCTTATATGTAAATGGTTTGCAGGTTTTAAGTGCTTAATATTATACGAGCATTTATCTCAATTCACAAGGGCAAAAAGAGGGGGCAAAGGGAAGGGGAGTCCAGAAGGGCAAAAAGGGCCCAGAAGTGGGAATGTCTGCCTTATATTTGAGTCACGATGGGGTGGTCCCAAAGGCGTTCCTAAGTGATTAGCAAGTGAGGTCATTTTGATTGACATCTGGCTGCTATATAACTCTGCCTAGTGCCCATGTGCATACTCAGAATTCTACTAATATTGGGATGTTCTTTGGGTGGTCTTTAGGCGGGGCCCCTAATCCTTTGTTCCTCCTGTCACTCAGGTCTGACTAGCTACCTAACATAAATTTTCCACTTGACCAGAAACACAGTACAGTCATGTGCTGTAAAACAGTATGCCATGTTATGTCAGCAGCAGCTTCACATGTATCATATTTACTATCTGTTGATTATATCATGTTCTCTTGTGCTTGATTTAATCTCATGTTATTTTGTACAGTAACATGCTGTATGGTGCTGTATAGGCTTATAGCTTATGAACAATAGGCTATACTAAATAACCCAGGTGTGTGAAGTCTATACCATCTAGGTTTGTGTAAGTATACTATTTCACACAAGGACAAAAGCGCCTAATGACACATTTCTTAGAACATATCCTTGTAGTTAAACAGTGCATGACTATATCCAGTCAGTCAATCCCTTATATCCTTGTTCCTCCTTACTCCAAACAAAGTTGCTTATGGGTCCCCATCCAATTAGATATATATTTTTTTATTCCTTGTTCTTTATTCTTTATCTCATAAAAGCTTACTGCCTTCTGCCCCATTTTGCAGTTCTGCTAAAAGAAACTGTCTACTTCATGAAATATTAATAGAGTTTTGTATCACCTAAACTGTTTTCTTTAATCATTTTTAACAAAATATACAGAGTAGTGTTAACTTTCTCTTGTTAGTAGCAACATAAATTTTTAAATATTTCTTTCTTATTGTCAGAAAACAAAACTCTAAAAGCAACATAAATTTCAATATTGTAATTTAGAAGAAATATGTATTTGGTCACTCAGATAACCAAAATATAATGGTCATTTATATTTGGTCTTTGTCCAAGGTTCCTGGCTCCTTGTTCTCAAAACCCTTGGAATTTCCTATGAGATAAGAACAATGAGAGTGTCTTTTGTTATAATATTTGGCCTCTTGTTCTCACTTTCTGAAATCTCTTTAGAGCCATAAAGGTGAACCGGGTGTCTTATTATTCATAACAAGTCCTTTTTCATCACAACTGGGTTTATGTTAATGAGATGACTTTTGGAAACACTTAAGGTTGGGGGCTGGTTGCCAAGGGAGCCAATCATGAATAGAGGGTTGGAACTATCATTCCCATCTCATGATTTCCAGGAAGGGGAGAGGGTTGGAGGTTGAATCAATTACCAGTGGCCAACAATTTAATCAATTGTGCCTATGTAATGAATCCTCTATGAAACACAAAAGGGCAGGGTTCTTATTGTTTCCAGGTTGGTGAACACATGGAGACGGGGTTGGGGATGGGGGGAGATTGTAATCCTCAGAGGAGGTATGGAAACTCCAAGCCCTTTCCTCAGCATTGCCTTTTGCATCTTTTTTATCCAGCTGTTTTTGAGTTATATTCTTTTATAACAAACAAATAACCCAGTAAGTAAAATGTTTCTCTGTGAGCTGCTTTAGCAAATCAATCAAATCCAAGGAGTAATTGTTGGAACCTCTGACTTATAGCCAGTCAGTCAGAAGTACAGGTAAGAACTTTGCTTAACAACTGAAGAATTGAAGTTGGACAAAACAATGTTGTAGGACTGAACAATTAACCTGTGGGATCTGATGCTATCTCCACTTTCAGAATTGAATTTACTGTAGGACTCTCAGCTGGTGTCTGAGAATTGCTTGTTGGTGGGGAAACCACCACCACCACAAATTGGAAGTACCAGACCCTCCTGCAGATATATATTTCTTACAACCTTGTTGCTCATCTTTCAAGGACTGAGGAATTTTGCTAAAATAGTTTCTGTTTAAATAAAGAGATGTAAAGTGCAAATATATTTTTAATATTTCTTAATAGTTTCTCTTAAATTGATGTGGTAACAAGATTATTATAGAGATAGAGTATAAAAATATTTCTTATTAAATACAGAATTTTATAAAATGGTAACTATTTAAAAGATCTTGAGAATCGATGTGTCATTTATCAGTTCTGCATTGTACTTTCAGCTCTTTACTCACTCTGTCACATAAAATATAATATTTACAATATATCTTACTCAAATCTACATTTGCATTTCAGTTGAATTTTTAATTTTCATAATGATTAATCTTTATTCTATTTAGCTGCTATATTTAATCTTTCAAAGTTATATTTGAAAACATTTCATTTACTTCTGAAGTTAGCATAAAGAACAATAGCCTGTGAGAATAGCTTTTTCTATTTGGTTTGCAGTAGCATATCCAGTAATTCTTTTCACTGTTGATCTTTGTAAGTTTCAATCTAGGATATAGATGGGAGAAGAACCACTATGCTTTATTTCCCTTGTCAAATCAGGTTGAATTATCTGTAGTTGAGTAAACACTTACCACAAACTAGGTTCTGGACTAAATTGGACCCAGAGCTCTATTCCTTAATACGTTTGGTCATTGAAATGATCAAAAATGCTCTTGGGAGTACTAATGCAGTATATTTATTTTAGATTTTCTTTAAATTTGTCTTTTCATGATTTGTCTAGGCCTAAAATCTTTGGGGTCACAGAATACACACATGACTTTATTATAGTTAGCCTTTTCTCAGAAATATAAAATGTGAATTGATATATTTTTCTAAAAGAGTTTGTTGTAGAGATCAGTTGGTTAGTAGATGGTGAAAGCAGATTTAATATAGAAGTTAAACTGTAATCTTATACAAAAAAAAAAAAAAAGGAAAGTGCTTCATGGCATAAGGCTGTACCATTACCATTGGATCATGATACTGACCTATAAAAGAGTGAAGAAT
>NW_011888814.1:1236551-1244713 GCF_000151845.1 Pteropus vampyrus
CCAGCTGTTTTTGAGTTATATTCTTTTATAACAAACAAATAACCCAGTAAGTAAAATGTTTCTCTGTGAGCTGCTTTAGCAAATCAATCAAATCCAAGGAGTAATTGTTGGAACCTCTGACTTATAGCCAGTCAGTCAGAAGTACAGGTAAGAACTTTGCTTAACAACTGAAGAATTGAAGTTGGACAAAACAATGTTGTAGGACTGAACAATTAACCTGTGGGATCTGACGCTATCTCCACTTTCAGAATTGAATTTACTGTAGGACTCTCAGCTGGTGTCTGAGAATTGCTTGTTGGTGGGGAAACCACCACCACCACAAATTGGAAGTACCAGACCCTCCTGCAGATATATATTTCTTACAACCTTGTTGCTCATCTTTCAAGGACTGAGGAATTTTGCTAAAATAGTTTCTGTTTAAATAAAGAGATGTAAAGTGCAAATATATTTTTAATATTTCTTAATAGTTTCTCTTAAATTGATGTGGTAACAAGATTATTATAGAGATAGAGTATAAAAATATTTCTTATTAAATACAGAATTTTATAAAATGGTAACTATTTAAAAGATCTTGAGAATCGATGTGTCATTTATCAGTTCTGCATTGTACTTTCAGCTCTTTACTCACTCTGTCACATAAAATATAATATTTACAATATATCTTACTCAAATCTACATTTGCATTTCAGTTGAATTTTTAATTTTCATAATGATTAATCTTTATTCTATTTAGCTGCTATATTTAATCTTTCAAAGTTATATTTGAAAACATTTCATTTACTTCTGAAGTTAGCATAAAGAACAATAGCCTGTGAGAATAGCTTTTTCTATTTGGTTTGCAGTAGCATATCCAGTAATTCTTTTCACTGTTGATCTTTGTAAGTTTCAATCTAGGATATAGATGGGAGAAGAACCACTATGCTTTATTTCCCTTGTCAAATCAGGTTGAATTATCTGTAGTTGAGTAAACACTTACCACAAACTAGGTTCTGGACTAAATTGGACCCAGAGCTCTATTCCTTAATACGTTTGGTCATTGAAATGATCAAAAATGCTCTTGGGAGTACTAATGCAGTATATTTATTTTAGATTTTCTTTAAATTTGTCTTTTCATGATTTGTCTAGGCCTAAAATCTTTGGGGTCACAGAATACACACATGACTTTATTATAGTTAGCCTTTTCTCAGAAATATAAAATGTGAATTGATATATTTTTCTAAAAGAGTTTGTTGTAGAGATCAGTTGGTTAGTAGATGGTGAAAGCAGATTTAATATAGAAGTTAAACTGTAATCTTATACAAAAAAAAAAAAAAAGGAAAGTGCTTCATGGCATAAGGCTGTACCATTACCATTGGATCATGATACTGACCTATAAAAGAGTGAAGAATATAAATTACTCCATGAACTCTCATCACCCTTACTTAGAAAATAAAAACTAGAATGATGTACAATTCTCACTTTCAAATATGGAAAATAAAATAAAATAAAAACATCATTGAATCATTCCTAAAAATGGTATTAACATGTAAAGAGTAACATTTCAAGAGTGAAATGAATAATGACTTAAGTAAATCATAGATATATTGGTGTGGAAAAGTCTATGAGATTTGAAGTAATATAATCTTGGTAAAAAATAGAATAATGTGATATTTCTTCACACTATTTACTCTATCTGCAACCTTCCTCATCTGAGTTCATGCCAACTCAAACCATCCAGATGCTCAGGCCAATAAACAGTGGAATTATTCTTGATGTCACTGTCTTTTCATACCACAGAAAAATGCTGCCTACAAATTATCTACAATCCAACCATCTCTCATTCCCTCTCCTGCTTTCAGCCTGGTAAAAACCATGTCTCTTCTTACTCAGATTTCTAATTCTTCTTTCATTGCCTTTTTACAACCTGTTCACTGTACATCAAGAAAGTAGTCCATTTACAGTATCAGCTAGATCATTTCCACTCTCTGTTTGAACTTTATAGTGGTTCCCTTTCTCGGGAAAAGTAAAGTCCTTAAAATGGCCTAAAATTATATGTATGCTCTGGCTTCCCACACATTCCATAATATTCTTTTCTACTGTTCTCCCTGTTAAACACACCGTTTAATACACACTACTTCCATGAGTTTCTCTAATACTCCAGGCAAGTGTCTGCCTTGTTCTAATTATTCTCTGCTTGCTGTTTTCTGTCCTGAAATCAACACTAAATTAGCTCTCCTAGAGTTTTCAAATCTGCTTAAGCATTTGACATTCTTCATGAAGGCTTATCCTGAACACTCTTTTAGTTTAACCTGATTTCTGCACCTACCTTCCAATTGACGACTCCAAATTGTACCATATATCTATATTTTATTCATTTTTATGGATGCATAATAGTTCACTGCACGTATGTACAACAATTTGTTTATATACTCCTCCATTGATGGGCATTTGGTTGTTTTCCCCTTTTGGATACTATGAATATTATTGCTATGAACTTGTGTATGTTTGTATTTGTTTATGTACGTTCATTTCTTGTGGACATATAAATCAGAATAAAATTTCTAGGTCATATGTAATTCCATTTTAACTTCTTTGAGAAAACTCTCAATTGTCGTCTTAATGGTTGAACCATTTTGCATTCCCAATAGCAATGTACTAAGTTTCAAATTTCTCACAGCCTTGATAACACTAGTTATATTCTGGCTTTGTTTTTGTTTGTTTGCTTCTAACTATGTTCATTCTACTGAATATGAGGTGGTATGTAATTATCATTTTGATTTGTATTACCCTAATGATATAAATGTTGAGCATCTTTTCAAAAGTTGTTGGTCACTTGTATATTTTATATGGAGAAATATATGTTCAACTTCTTTGCTCATATTTAGATTGAGTTCATTGTCTTTTTGTTGTTGAATTGTGAAAGGTCTTTATATATTATGGGTATTAGGCCCTTATGCTTTTCAAACATTTTCTCTTATTTTGTGAGATGTCTTTTCATTTTCTTGGTAATCTCCTTTTGATATACAAAAGTTTTGCCTTGATAAAATAAAATTTATCTACTTTCATTTTGTTACTTGTACTTTTTGTTACATATTGAAGAATCCATTCTCTGATCCAAGGTCCTAATAATTGACCCTTAGGTTTTCTCATAAGATTGTTACGGTTTTAGGTCTTACACTTATATGGTTAATCAATTTGAGTTAATTTTTTATATAATTTGAGGTAGAGGTCCATATTCACTCTTTTGCATGTGGATATCCAGTTGTTTAAGCACAATTTATTAATAAGAATATTCTTTCCCCATTGAATGGCCTTTGCATCCTTGTGGGAAATTAATTGACCATATACACATTGGTTTATTTCTGAGCTCTCAATTCTATTCTTCTTCTCCATATAACAATACTATACTAGTATTACATTGTTTTGATCATTTTGGCTTTACATTGTTTTGAAATCACGAAGTGTAAGTACTCCAAATTAGTTCTTTTTATTAAATCTTTTTTGTTGTTGTTTTTTGAGGGGCCATTTGAATTCCATATAAATTTGAGGATTGACTTTTCCATTCCTATAAAAAATATTGTTGGGTTTTGGTAGTGATTAATTTTTCATTAAATTGATCAGGGTAACATTAATTAACAAAATTATATAGGTTTCCAGTGTATAATTTAATAATACATCATATATATATACTGCACTGTGTTCACCATCCAAAACTAAATTTCCTTCTGTCACTGTTAGTCTGTAGATTATTTGGGACAGTATTACCTTTTTAACAATATTAAGTCTCCCAGTAGATGAATACTGTTTATTTATTTTTTAAAATTTATTTAGATCTTTAATTTCTTTCAGCCAAGTTTTATAGTTTTTAGTGTACAGTTCATTCACCTTTTTGGTTAAGTTTATTCCTAGTTATTTTGTCTCTTTAGATTCTATTATTAAAGAAATTGCTTTGTTAGTTTTTTTTTAGGACGGTTCATTGCATGTATATGGAAACATAATCGATTTTTGTGTGTCGATCTTGTATTCTGCTATTTTGCTGAATTTATTAGCTCCAGTGGCTTTCTTTTATATTCATTGAAATTTTATATATGTAGGAATATGTCATCCGTGAGTAGAGATAACTCTACTTCTTCCTTTTCATTTTGGAGACTTCTATTCTTTTTTATTTTTTTATACTTTATGGCTAGAATTTTCTATACAATGCTGAATAGCAATGGTTCAAGAGGCATTCTTGTGTCCTTTCTTTATATATAAACTCCCTATAACACCAAAACATAGAGACCATTTAAAAATTATTTAAACACAGACAATGAAATTTAAAAATGTGAATATGTAATTGGCACTGGGAAAGCATACATAGATAAAAAATATCAGGAATGTGGAAGCACATAGACATGGCCATAACTATTCTAAAATAGGGCTGCAAATTTAGCTCTGAACTCTTCTGGTATCCAGAGGAAAATGAGGAAAATCTCAGTTCCATTGTTCAGGGAAAAAAGGCAGAACAGATATTTAGACAATAAAAAAAAAAGACTTCGCTGTCTCAGTCTATAACCCTTTTTCTTCTATGAATTGTTATATAGGGCACTCTAAATAATGAGGTTGGTAATATTCTCAAATGATGTTTTAAAATAATTCAGTAGTGAAGTTGTAATAGACTATTATAGGACATTTTAATGAAGGATAAAGACACAAACCATTAAAAGCAATAGGAGGAATGGCGATAGAAGCAGCAAGTTAAAGTGGTTTGCCCTGATGAAAGTGCTGGGCAGGAATAGGATTGGACTGTGACTAGGTCAGATCATCTGCTTTCAACTGAGAACAGCCTGGTTTTTGTCCAGACTATCAATAGAGACCAGTGGGGAGGGAGATAAAGGGGATGCATAAGGGGCAACAGATCTGGGCCTTTCATTAGTAAAGCATGCTTCACTCTGGTAATCAAAACTTAGAGAGTATAAAAATTTGGCAAGATGTATCAATGTGTTAAATAAATGTAGTAGTCATTAAACTGTTGATTTTGAGATGATAAACCTATTATTAATTTTTTTTGTTTTTGATTGTTATATGTTTTGCTTTAACAGTGACATCTTGCCATTATACCTGAAAACCTAAACATCTGGACTACTATCATTCAAATTCACAGTAAAGTAATATGATGGTTTTAGAATTCTGTATTACTACATTTAATGTAAAATAAATTTGTGTGAATAAGTAAAAACATCTATTAAACATTTCAGCTCTCTCAGAAGCATGGTCTGAAATATTAAGAGTGAATAGTAACTTTAGAAGCATGTAAATTATCAAGTTTTTAATTATTTTTATTGAGATATAATTGATGTATAACATTAATTTTACGTGTACAACATAATTCTATATTTTGTTTATATTGCAAAATGATCATCCACAGATTTTATTTTTAAAAGTAATTAGATGATACCTATGCTAGTCTACTTTTTCCTGTCTGGTTTTTGCTGTTGACATATCACAGTATTTGTGTGATAGCTTCTAGATAATTCATGAAAGAAGACATATTCCCTGGTCTTTTTGTAGAATGAATAAACTCAGGGCCTAAGGACAACAGAGAGGATCAAATAAAAATTGTGTGACAAATCAAAATTAATAAAATGTGATAATTTCTTTTCAAATTTATTTAGCTTATCTTCATAGGAATCTAAATTAAAGGGGGAGGACTGTGTGCATAATTTTATAAGATGAATTCATGTATTCTTCAGTCTAAAATGGGAAGCTATGGAAGAAGGGGGAGATGAGTATGAAGGGAAATAATAATTTTGGCAGATATAGTTTTTGTAGATGAAAGAGATCTGAAATATCAGTTAATTTAGGCTCTGTTTTATTTATTTTTTTATTATGTGGCCAGTTAAAATATCTAATGATTCTTACATATCAAAGATCTCAAGAGTTATTTACTTTGTGGTTTGTTTTACTTATTTTAAAAAAGTAAAACTAATAAATTGTTTTTAAAAATAAATAAAAATATTTGAATACATTACAACTCATTGAATATTTTCAGCCCAAAGTTTCTATAGAGTATGGAGATATATTCTCTAGAGCAGAGCAAGAACATATCTAAGGATAATAAACTATTTTTCATGAGCAGGGTTTTTTTTTTGGTCCATTTAGTTTTATATATTTTCTAGTAAAACCTTGCATATAGCATCTTCCCCCACCCTTCCATGCCATAAAAATATACAAGGTTATTATCAAAGTCATGGGATACTTTTACTAATGCTTTCACCACAGAAAACTTGAAACCTAAAATTCAAGGAAAAGGTGTACTGTCATGGACTTAAGCTTATTTTTGAATTGATGATTAATTAGTCTCAGCAATAGAGACAGAACTGGATTGAGTACACATGACTAAGGCACACCTAGACCTACTCAATCAGAAACCCCTGAGATGAAGTTATAGCATGTGCATGTTGGAAAGCAGTTCTTTAGATGATTTAGAATAAGAAACCCCAAGAGCTGATATTATCTCCTGAGCAAGCACATAAAAGATGGTATAAATCAAAAAATATTTTAAAATAAAAGAATATAAAAAAGAAAAAAAAGAAACATCACATGAAAATGGAAGTAGTGTGGAATAAAGTGACTGGATTACCAGACCCAAAGTAAACCTGATGCAAAAAATATAAAACATGACTTAAATTTAAAGTTGTGCAAAGCATTTATCTTGGAGTGAAACTTCTTGAGGTCAGGATTCTTGTTTGTATTCAACTTTTTATCCATCATACTCTGACACATTTTTGAAGCTCAATACATATTTTCAGAGTGGACAAATGCTCTCTGACTAGTAAAGCACAAGTAAATTCACACAAAAGTGAAGAAAGCACTGATTATATTTCCAGGTATACACAGAACCCATCTGTTGTACCAGCTGCTTGGTGGTTGATTGGACAACAATGTGTGAGAGGAAAGATGTATCTCTTTCCAAAGGCCACCAGGAAGGAGTCCAATACAATTGTGCCAGGGCTACTCCTAGCCTCCATCAATAGCTTCACAATCATATTAAGTTCTCTAATTTAACCAAAAGCTCTGCAAATGTGTAGAAAGATAATTGGGCTATATTTTACAGTTTAAAATAAACAACCCTTGAACATTTTTGATAAGTTAATTTACATGTCATTTAAGCAAACACTTTGTGTTTGCTATGCCTCTCTTTAAACGTACTAAGCCATCAAGTTTCTATAAATAAATTATTATGTAATACATCTAAATTAACCCTTAATTTTCAAGTACTTAACATGAGTAATGTATACATTTTTCTAACTTAAAACATATTTCATTTAACTATAATTATAAAAACCTATGGATTGGAGAATAAAAGTCTAATGACTTAATTTCTTATTTCAGATTGTCCATCTCTCACCTGTAAGTAACAGTGTTCTGGAAAAAAAAAAGGCAGATAATTGCATTAGATTTAGCTTTATTTTCTTCTGATTATTATAAACCAATGTCATAATTGCAAAATATTTTGCTTTAATAATCAAACGTCTGTTCTTTAATCTTAAGAACTCTTATTTATATATGATTTTCTCCCTTTAACTATAGCTTTCTTTGCCCTTTCCCTTCTCTACCTCTAGTCTCCTTTCTCCTCCTCCTCCCCTCCCATCTCTTCCCCTCCACTCCCCTCTCTGTTTCAGTCATGTACATATACACACATACACACACACATACACAATCACTTTTTCACGTGCACAGTCATTATGCCTCCAGTAAACAGAGTATACGAAAGTACTAGTGCCAGGTGTCATATTAGTTTAGCTGGTTTATCTCACACTCCCTAAACAGCTCATGGTATTTGTGCACCACATTGGAAGAGGAAGTGGGCAGGCATTTTGTTTTACAGATAAACACAAAACACTGAAGCTCAATGAGGTTCAAAAAAGATCCAGTGCCACACAGCTGTAAGTGACCCAGGTTGACAATGAATCCAAAACCTGTCAGATTTGAAAGCCCCCAATTATTTCCCTGACGACTGCTTTCTTTCTAATATCACGTTTTTTTTACAGGGCAAGAGGAGAAATGGCTGGCTTTTTATAGACCTGGCCTTGTTTAAATCTGCCACTCCATTGTGGATCCTGCTCTAATTTACTTAATCATAACTGACTTACAGAAGTTGACAGGAAACATTCTATAAGAATAAAATATTTAAAAAGCCA
>NW_011888814.1:1245600-1248309 GCF_000151845.1 Pteropus vampyrus
ATCTACAGACTCACCAGCTTGACTGTGCAGACCCCTCCCACAAGGCCATTAGAAAGTACTGGCCTGAGAAAATCAACCTGCCCCATCCAACCTATAGGTCGCCCAGGGCTTTGTTGCTGAATGGCTGCCATGCCCTAAGCCAATTCAGGGCCAAGCATTCAAGGCTGGCAGCCAGTACTGTGAGCTGACATTTCTGAGATAGGTTCAGGCAGATCACTGCTGCCAACTTGGGCAGATTTTGGGGATCGGCAGGCCACTCCCAGGCAGCAGCTGGTCTTGCTGTGATCTGGGACTTCCGTGGGAACGTGTGAAGGGTAACCAAAGTTACCACAAGACTGAGGCTGTATTGATCTGACTACCATTGTCTCCTTGAGACCTTGCCCCACTCAACCCACAAACAACCCCAGGCAGCCCGTTGACAGTGAACTGCCAGAGCGCTGGCCCCTCTCCCCTACATCTTCCAAATCACTTAGGAAACAAACTTGGGCTAGCACAGGGCGGGCCCTGCATGGAAATCAGTAGCAAGCAGACCTCTGCTGCCTGCAAGAGTTGCAACATTGCATCAGGGGAGCGGAGGGGTCTGTGGGACCGCCCGAGATGGCAGCTGGTCTCACTGTGATCTCTGACTACAGCGGGAACACTCAGGCACAGAAATTGCAGCACAACTGAGGCTGTATTGGCCAAATGGACCTTGTCTCCCCGAGATCCCACTTCAAAGGCCCGCAACCCAATGAAAAGCAACCCTCCAAGCCCCGCCTGGCCCCGGGGGTCCGCAAGCCGCCCAAGCAAACAAACCTGGCCAACAAAATGAAGGCAATTCCGAAAAAAACAGTTGTGGACAGACATACCTGTACGTGTGTCTGTATAAGCTGCAATATCTCTTGAAGAGGATTGCAGGAGTCTGTATTGGCATGACCAACCTTGACTCCTTGAGCTCCTGTCCCATCCAGTACACAAAGTGCCAGCCGCACATTGATAGGCAGCTGCCCCTGCCCTGGAGTGGTGCATTCAGGCCCAAGTTGGACAGCAGCTGAACTTGCTACGATTGGAAACTTATACAGTGAGCCACAGAGAGAGTGTTGCCATGTAAACTGACACCGCAGTGGCAGGGAGAAATTTACTCAATAGACCCAGGAGACTCCTGGTGTCCCTGTGCCACCTAATAGGCATATCACTCAGAGGTTCATCCAGTTTCAGAGACTTACAGGCAACTGACAGGCAGTGTCAGGCTTGAGGAGCACTGGTCCCTCTGCTAAAATACCATAGGTCAGGGACAAAGGATAACCAACCGCTGCCAACAGCACTGTCTCTTCCACTTACCTATAGATCCAGCATAGGCAACAACCATCTTAGGATCTCTTTGCAGTTCCCAGCAGGTAGCCCTGAGCAATCAAATGCAGTAGCTGACCTTGGTCTGCAGGGGAACTCCACCCAAGGAGACATAAAACCAACCCATCCAGAGGCTGGCATCAGACCACAATGGAGCAACTTCTGACTAGTCCCATTAGTGGAACACACAAAAGGTGGTTGCAACAAGTACACAAATCTGCTAGGGAAAATTCCACTCAGTGGGGTCTGCCCCCCCATAACTCTTACCCTGTGGGTACAGTCAATTTCCACAATTAATCAGCCTGAGGGTTAATCCCATCCACTGATCTACTAACAAACAACAATAAAGGCTTGACGACAACAGAAGATCACACACAACCAACACAAATATCAAGCCCAGAGACCCCTGCATAGGGGATCAGGGAGAGTGTGCCACTGGGCCACACAGAACACCTTCCACATTAGACCATCTGGCCAAGCCTGAGAGCCAAAACAAATATTCCTGACACATAGAAACATACACAGAGAGGCTAATAAAATGAGAAAACAAAGAAACATGCCACAAATGAAATAGGAGAAAACTCCAGAAAATAAGCTAAATGAAATGGAGGCAAGCAACCTACCAGAGACAGAGTTCAAAATAACAATTATAAAGATGCTCAACTAACTTATGGAGAGAATGGATGAGTACAATGAGAACATCAACAGAGAGATAGTAAGCATAAAAAAGGACATAGAAACCATAAAAAAGAACCAGACAGAAATGAATACAATAACTGAAATGAATAATACACTAGAAAGATTCGACAGATTAGACGAAGCAGAAGATTGAATCAGTGAACTGGGAGACAACGTAGCAGAATACACCCAATCAGAACAACAAAAAGAAAAAAGAATTTAAAAATGAGGATAGTTTAAGAAACCTATGGGACAATATGAAGTGCAACAATATCCAGAAGGAGTACACAAAGGAGAAGAGAGAGAGCAAGGGATTGAGAATTTATTTGAAGAAATAACGACAGAAAACTTCCCTAACCTGGCAAAGGAATTAGACATACAAGTTCAGGAAGCAAAAAGAGTCTCTAACAAGAGGAATTCAAGCAGACCTACACCAAGACACATCATAATTAAAAATGCCAAAGGTCAAAGACAAAGAGAGAATATTAAAAGCAGCAAGAGAAAGGCAACTAGTTACTTACAAGGGTACCCACATAAAAATGTCTGCTGATTTTTCAATGATAACTTTGCAGGTCAGAAAGCACTGGCAAGAAATATTCAAAGTTATAAAAAACAAAAATCTACAACCACAAATACTTTACCCAGCAAAGCTTTCAATTAAAATAGAAGGTGAGATAAAGAGCTTCCCAGATATGAAAAAGT
>NW_011888814.1:1248359-1252017 GCF_000151845.1 Pteropus vampyrus
CTGATCTACTAACAAACAACAATAAAGGCTTGACGACAACAGAAGATCACACACAACCAACACAAATATCAAGCCCAGAGACCCCTGCATAGGGGATCAGGGAGAGTGTGCCACTGGGCCACACAGAACACCTTCCACATTAGACCATCTGGCCAAGCCTGAGAGCCAAAACAAATATTCCTGACACATAGAAACATACACAGAGAGGCTAATAAAATGAGAAAACAAAGAAAAATGCCACAAATGAAATAGGAGAAAACTCCAGAAAATAAGCTAAATGAAATGGAGGCAAGCAACCTACCAGAGACAGAGTTCAAAATAACAATTATAAAGATGCTCAACTAACTTATGGAGAGAATGGATGAGTACAATGAGAACATCAACAGAGAGATAGTAAGCATAAAAAAGGACATAGAAACCATAAAAAAGAACCAGACAGAAATGAATACAATAACTGAAATGAATAATACACTAGAAAGATTCGACAGATTAGACGAAGCAGAAGATTGAATCAGTGAACTGGGAGACAACGTAGCAGAATACACCCAATCAGAACAACAAAAAGAAAAAAGAATTTAAAAATGAGGATAGTTTAAGAAACCTATGGGACAATATGAAGTGCAACAATATCCAGAAGGAGTACACAAAGGAGAAGAGAGAGAGCAAGGGATTGAGAATTTATTTGAAGAAATAACGACAGAAAACTTCCCTAACCTGGCAAAGGAATTAGACATACAAGTTCAGGAAGCAAAAAGAGTCTCTAACAAGAGGAATTCAAGCAGACCTACACCAAGACACATCATAATTAAAAATGCCAAAGGTCAAAGACAAAGAGAGAATATTAAAAGCAGCAAGAGAAAGGCAACTAGTTACTTACAAGGGTACCCACATAAAAATGTCTGCTGATTTTTCAATGATAACTTTGCAGGTCAGAAAGCACTGGCAAGAAATATTCAAAGTTATAAAAAACAAAAATCTACAACCACAAATACTTTACCCAGCAAAGCTTTCAATTAAAATAGAAGGTGAGATAAAGAGCTTCCCAGATATGAAAAAGTTTAAGGAATTCATCACCAACAAACCAGTATTACAAACAATTTTAAAGGACTTCTGTAAAAAAAAAGAAAATAGAAATAACAAATACAAATAATAAAATGGCAGTAACTATGTACCTATCAGTAACCACTTAAAAATGTAAATGGATTAAAAGCTACAATCAAAAGACATAGGGTAACCAAATGAATAAGAAAACAAGACCTATGTATACACTGTCTACAAGAGACCCACTTCAGATCAAATGACACTCACAGACTGAAAGTAAAGGGATAAAAAAAAGATATTTCATGCAAACGGAAATGAAAAAAAAAAGCTGGGGTAGCGATACTTATATCAGATAAAGTAGACTTTAAAACAAAGGCTATAATAAGAGACAAGAAAGGGCATTACAAATGTTAAAGTATCAATAAATCAAGAGGACATAACTCTAATAAACATATACACATCCAACATAAGAGCACCTACATACATAAAGCAATTATTGACTTACATAAAAGGAGAAATCAATAGTAATACACCAATGGACAGATATTCCATGCAAAGAATCAACTAGGAAACAATGGGCCTAAAAGACACACTAGACCAGATGGATTTAATAGATGATTTCAGAGCATTTTACCCCAAAGCAGCAAAATATACATTCTTCTCAACTGCACATGGAACCTTTTTTAGGAAAGACCACATGTTTGGATACAAAACAAGGCTCAATAAACTTAAGAAGATTGAAATCATATCGGCTGTCTTCTCTGATTACAATGGTATGAAACTAGAAATCAACTACAAGGAAAAAACTGGAAAATACATAAACCTTAATGAGATCAAGGAAGAAATCAAAAGATACCTAAAGACAATGAAAATGAAAACACAACAAAAATCTTTGGTACAGAGTGAAAGCAGTTTTAAGAGGGAAATTCATAGCAACACAGGCCTACCTCAAGAAACAAGAAAAAGTTCAAACAATCTAACCTTACAGTCAAAATAACTAGAAAAAGAACAGTAGACAAAGCCCAAAGTGAATAGAAGGAGGAAATAATAAAGATCAGAGCAGAAATAAATGAAAGAGTCTAGACAAACAATACAAAAGATTAATGAAACCAAACAATTTTGAAAGGATAAACAATGTTGACAGACCTTTGGCCAGACTTGTCAAGGAAAAAAGAAATAAATAAAATCAGAAATGAATGAGGAGAAATAACTACAGACTCCACAGAAATACAAAGGATCATAAGAAAATACTATGAGAAATTATATGCCAACGAATTGGACATTCTGGAAGAAATGCATACATTCCTAGAAACATACAATCTCCCAAGACTGAGTCAAGAAGAAACAGGAAATCTGAACTGACCAATTACCACCAATGAAACATAATCAGTAATCAAAAATCTCCCCAAAACGAAAGTCCTTGACCAGATGGCTTCATAGGCAAATTTTACCAAACATTCAAAGAAGAATTAACACCTATTCTTCTAAAACTATTCCAAAAATTTGAAGAAGAAGGAAGGCTCCCTAACTCCTTTATGAGGCCACCATTACCTTGATTCCCAAACCAAAGACATTACAAAAAAAGAAAACTATAGGCCGATATCTCTTATGAACACTGATGCAAAAGTCCTCAGCAAAATATTAGCAAACTGAATTTAGTAAAACATTAAAAATATTGTACACTATGATCAAGTTGAATTTATTCCCGGGATGCAAAGTTGGGACAATATCTATAAATCAATTAATGTGATATACCACATTAACAAATCAAAAGATAAAAACCATATGATCATATCAATAGATACAGAAAAAGGGTTCGACAAAATCCAGTATCCATTTATGATAAAAACTCTCAGCAAAGTGAGAATAGAGGGAACATACCTCAACATAATAAAGGCCACATATAGACAACCCTACAGCTAACATCATACTCAATGGAGAAAAGCTGAAAGCATTTTTCTTAAGATCAGGAACAAGACAAGGGTGCTCATTTTCACCTCTTCTCTTCAACATTGTATTAGAAGTCTTAGCCACAACAATAAAGAAAAAGAAAGAGAAATAAAAGACATCTGAATGAGAAAGGAATAAGTAAAACTCTCATTATTTGCCAATGACATGATACTATATAGAGAGAACATGTAAAGAACCCTAAAGATTCCACCAAAAAACTGTTAGAACTGATCAATGAATTCAGTAAAGTAGCAGGTTATAAAATAAATATTCAGAAATCAGAGGCATTTTTATACACCAGTGATGAACTTTCAGAAAGAGAAATTAAAGAAAACAATCCCATTTACAATTGCATTGAAAACAATAAAATACTGGGGAATCAAATTAACCAAGAAGGTAAAAGACCTGTTTTCAGAAAATTATAAGTCCTTGAAAAAAGAAATCAAAGATACAAGTAAATGGAAGCATGTACAGTGCTCATGGGTAGGAAGAATCAACATCATTAAAATAGCAATACTACCCAAAGCAATCTACGGATTCAATACAATACCTATCAAAATACCAATGACATTTTTCAGAGAGCTAGAACAAATAATCCTAAAATTTATATGGAACCATAAAAGACTCCGAATTGCCACAGCAACCTTGAGAAAGAAGAACAAAGTTG
>NW_011888814.1:1252067-1253004 GCF_000151845.1 Pteropus vampyrus
TTTCAGAGAGCTAGAACAAATAATCCTAAAATTTATATGGAACCATAAAAGACTCCGAATTGCCACAGCAACCTTGAGAAAGAAGAACAAAGTTGGAGGTATTACACTACCTGATATCAAACTATACTACAAGGCTACAGTAATCAAAACAGCGTGGTACCACCATAAAAACAGATACATTGATCAATGGTACAGAATAGAGAGCCCAGAAATAAGTCCATGCCTATATAGTCACTTAATATATGACAAAGGAGATAAGCATATACAACAGGGTAAAGACAGTCTCTTCAATAAATGGTGTTGAGAGAATTAGACAGATACATGCAAAAAAAAAAAAAAAAGGAACCTTCTTACATCATATACAAGAATATACACAAAATGAATTAAAGACTTAAAGGTAAGATCCCAAACCATAAAACTTCAAGAAGAAAACATAGGCAGTAAACTTTCTGATATTACTAACAGTAATTTTTTTACAGATATAATTCCCTGGGCAAGGGAAACAAAAGAAAAAATAAACCAATGGGACTACGTCAAACTAAAAGTTTTTGTACAGCAAATGAAACCATCAACAAAACAAAATGACGACTAACTGGGAAAAGATATTTACTTATAATACATCTAAAATATATAAAGAACTCTTAGAATTCAACAACAATAAAACAAACAAACCAGTTAAAAAATGGGCAGACCTGAACAGATACTTCTCCAAAGAGGAAATACGGATGATTAATAGACATATGAAAAGACGCTCAAAGACATTAATCATCAGAGAAATGCAAATTAAAACCACAATGAGATATCACCTCACATGTGTCAGAATGGCTATCATCAATAAATCGAAAAACAAGTGTTGGCAAGGATACAGAGAAAAAGGAATCCTCATAAATTGTTGACAGTATTGTATATTGGTACAGCTGCTAAGGAAAACCGTCTG
>NW_011888814.1:1253054-1282266 GCF_000151845.1 Pteropus vampyrus
AAAAACAAGTGTTGGCAAGGATACAGAGAAAAAGGAATCCTCATAAATTGTTGACAGTATTGTATATTGGTACAGCTGCTAAGGAAAACCGTCTGGAGGTTTCTCAAAAAATTTAAAATGAGTATATCTTTTGACCCAGCAAAGAATTGTTATAATCTTAATGGGTTTTGGTATGAATTAAGTAAGATGGTATTTTGATGTACTGAGCTCTCTCCATCCACAAGTATTGTATATTGGCATAGAGTATTTATTATCAATTATTAAATTTGTTTTTTCTTAGTTATTCTGTTCAGAAGAAGGTATTTATTTATTTATTTTTTGTTAATTATATAGTTTTGACTCTATAGACAGTCAAGGCTATAAAATGATACAGTTTAAAAATTCTGATTATTCAAGCCCCCATCTTTGGAAAAGATCAAAAAGTTTGGGCATTTTTGTATCTAACAACTGGTTCAGTAGCAAATCTCTATTGCCCTCTTACATCTCCAGTTGGTGCTTTGTCTTCTAGCACAGATTCATACATCCAGGTGGCTCATTGCTGGCTTCCAACTTCCTTCATAGCAAAGTTTAATGAAAAAGAAGTTTTTGCTCTCAATTGGTATAATAAGGTATAATGCTAGAAAAAAAATTAATTATTTAACTTTGAATAGATGTTTTAAGTGGTTAGGCAAATATTTTCATAAGGACCTATGTCTTACAATAAAGTAATACAGTAAAGTATAGCTAGCTGACTTTTGTGTTTTTTGTAGAGAAAGAGAAAGGAAGTTACTTTTTAAAAAATTTATTGGGTGACATTAGGTAACAAAATTATATAGGTTTCAAGTGTACGATTCAATAATACATCATCTGTATATTGCATTGTGTGTTCACCATCCAAAGGCAAATCTCCTTCCATCTTCTTAATGCCTCTCAAGTCACTTTATGGTCTCTTCCTCATGCAGTTGCAAATGTTGGCACTACTGACTAATGTAAAAAAGAAAAAAAAAAAAGTGTCATCCACATCTAAAAGAATAGTTCATACTATTTGCCAACTCTCATTATTCCTAGAGTCTTTCTTGGAAGTAAATAGGTGTAGGATTTCTTTTCATTTTACATCAGTTGAAGCTAGTATCCTATCTGCTCTCTAGTAGTAGTCAGAGGCAGGTACATTTGTTTTTTGAGAGGTAATTGATTTATACAGGTATTTTCCAAGTATTTCACAGGCTAACTTACAGTACAGTTTTGAAGTTCTAAGAAATTTAAGTAGTGTTTTGAAACAAAATGAAACATGTCAAGCAACAATCTTGATTTTTCAGTAGCGTAGTGACTTAGAAGGGACAGTTACAGAAATATGCAATTTGGAGAGTTTATTTCATGAACATTGACCTATTACTTCTCACAATAAGGAGGAAAAGTATTTGTTACATTTTAGCAAGCAATATCAGAATAATTTTATAAGAACAGTTATTAAGTTGTTTCTTTAGAGGTTTTAAAAAGTAAAAAGACAGTATTCTCTCTGAATGGTTTAGAGATAATTAACCAAAGGTATTTGAAAGATATATCTGAACCTGGTGATGTTTTTTAATGCTATATTTAAAAAATAATGTATTACTTTTACTATTACAATTTACATATTATATAACATCTTTAAAAATAAATCTAAAATATAATAGCAATAAGAGCAAATATACTCTCTTTTAATTCTTTGTTTCTTACTTTTTATTTGGGGGGAAGCAAGTGTAGGGGTACTGACAGAAGCATCATAGTTTGGTCAATTACATGGGCATTGAAGCTTACAATTCTGAGTTCAAATATTGGCTCCTTCCAATAACATATGACCTTGGTTAGGACACTTTACTCAGTCAAAGCTCAGTCTCCAGTGAATTAGGAATGGTAATAGCCAATGTAATTTTGGTATCAAAAAGTTATATTTAAAGTACATTGACCCTCTGGAGCTAAATAATTTATTACAGATGAAAATTTGCACATATCCATTTTTTTCTTTTTTTACCAACTTTATTGAGATATAATTGATATATAACATCATGTAAATTTAAAGTGTACAATATGGTTTGATATATGTATAAATTATGAAATGATATCCACAATAAGGTTAGTTAACACATCTTTTATCTCACATAATTGCAGTTTTGTTGTTATTGTTATGAGAAAATTAAAGCTCTACTCTCACAGACACCTTCAAGTATATAATAAAGTACTATGAACTATAATCACCGTACTGTACATTAGATACTGAAACTTGTTTATCCTGTAACTGAAAGTTTATACCATTTGACCAATATCTCTCTATTTTCCCACCCCTCAGCCAGTGGCAACCACCATTCTACTTTCTGTTTCTATAAGTTAAATGTTTTGAAATTCCTCCTATAAATGAGATTATACAGTATTTGTTTTAGTCTGTCTGACTTATTTCACTTAGCATAATGCCTTCAACATCCATTCATGTTGTTGCAAATGGCAAGATTTCCTTTTTTATGACTGAATTTATATATTTATATAGAGATGATAAATGATAGATAGAAAGATAGATAGATATAAATTATATAGGGTATGTATGCCAAATGGTAAGAATCCTAGAATTATGCTTATAATAGAGAATTTTATGTTCATTTATTGTTAAATGGAGCATTGCAGTTCAGAAAGAAATCTATTCATTATTTCCAAAACTCATTTCTTCGTAGAAATAAATATAAGTATAGACTTGTGACATTTTTGAGAATAATGCTTATCCTCAAACTGATAAACAATATTTATGTCATACAGTTTTAAAATTAGTTCTAGAGGTCAAATCTCATGTAAAAAAGCCAGAGTTATATTGAATCCCTCGAAACAACTGGGATGAATCATTTATTATTTTTTATCTATGGGTATTTTTGATGGATGGAGATTTTACATATATATACATACACACATCACTATATATATCACATTATATTCATTACTTTGTTAAGGTAATATCACTATGCTATTTTTAAATAATATAGAAAATGTAGTTGAGCATAGTCTATGTTATAAAACAATATCTCTTCTTGGTACTATAACATATCTCAATGGCACTAAAATCTGTTAGGAAGGAACAGAAGTGAGAATCTAACATTATGACAGGAAATAAGGACTCTGAACTAATACAGAATTATTAAATTATACTATTCTGCGTGCTGAAAGAGAATTAAATTTATACCCACTTGTTAGTATATCATGTCAAATGCAGCAGAGGACAAACGTCTGCTAACAATATATTTCCCTTCCTAAATTTCTGAAGTTTAGAATTGGATGAATTCAATACCTTACTTTAAAATTGTCATAAGAACCCCAAAATTACTTTTAGAACTAAAGTTTACCCATGCTGATACTGGGTCTCTGATAACTGTAACGTGGGAGACAAATAATTTGCCTCAAAAAGTTAAACAAATTTTAAACATTCTCTCCCCAGTATCTGTTGCTTATTTGTTTATATAACATTTTTAGCATTTAACCCATTCCAGGCACTGCCAAGCACTTTAAATAAATTAATTTATCTAATCCTCATCACAAATTTATAAAGTTATCCATACTTTGTCAGGTCAAAATATAAAAAGTTACCTGTGTTGTGGTGCGATCAATTCTAAGACCCACGGAGCCAATTGAGATGAATTATGAGCCTT
Source organism: Pteropus vampyrus (assembly GCF_000151845.1). Lineage (NCBI taxonomy): Eukaryota > Metazoa > Chordata > Mammalia > Chiroptera > Pteropodidae > Pteropus > Pteropus vampyrus. Next base: position 1,256,699 of record NW_011888814.1, read on the forward strand.
TATTAGCCTGCAGGCGACTGACTCTCTACTAGGCAGGGTTCCAGGAGATCAGCCGTGAGCTCCCAAAAGAGGCAGTTTATAAACACTAGCCACACTCTAGTTAACATCAAACAAGCAAGCAGATTAACCACATCCTATTTAATCATCAAACAAGCAAGCAGATTAACCACACCTTAGTTAATCATCAAACAAGCAAGCAGATTACAGAATCAGAAGTTGGCAGTTAGCATATCTTTGCCCAGAATCACACCTATATGTGATTTTTCTTTTTACCATTAAATAAAGTAAATGACACTTTGAAAGTATTTACTTGAAAAAAATCTTATATGCCAAGAGCCTTTACTTATTAAAAGTTCTAATTAGCTTTTTAAAAAGTATCCGGCTGGTGGTTACATAGTGATTGAAACTGAATGCACAAGTGGCATTATGTTCATATCCTTGTCATTCATTTTCTCTTTCTCCCTCACTCCTTCACTACCAGGTTAGCTTCCTCAAATGAAAGGTAAGGATAAAGAAGGGAAAGGCCAAACTAAAGAATATGAAATTTTTCCTACACTACATAAAATGCCTTTTTCTTTTGTCCACTTTGCATGTGTCTAACCCCTCCCCCAAAACAGACAAAATACATTTTTATATGACAGTGATCTTACTCGTGTACCCCTTAAAATAACTTTATTTTTTAAAATAAATTTATATTTTCTAAATAAATTTAAATTTATATTTTCTTTTATATTTCAGTTGACTTCTGTAATTTTTCATTATTAATTTAATGTTTAAAGTTTAAAAATTTATAATTCATGCATATTTTAATTGATATGTTAAATGGAAAATTACCACATTTTTTAAAAGTTAGATAATGATATCAGTAGACCCTGAGACCATTATGTGGTGTTAAGTATTTCTATTGGAGAAGTCAGTGAGGCAGGAGACAGAGAACAATAAAACTTGTGCTCATGAGTGGGTTACTGCTACTGACAACAATTGGTAACTTACAGCTTCTTCCGAAATCATTTTGAGGGACTGACTAGTACATATATCACGGATCTCTCATTGGAAAGCAATAAATACGGCTTATTTAACTACCTCCTTTCTCATTAGTGGAGGGTTTCTCCTGGAGATCATAATTCCAAGGCACTTTCTTTCTTTCTCAAGTTAGGGTCAAACAAGCTCCTACAGCCAGAGGAAAATCTAAGGCTGAAAGATGCAAATCTTGAGGCAAGAAGCTGACCCCGTGCACATGGCAAGAACCTTCAGAAGACCCTGGGGTGGGCCAAGCCTCTGATTTGCCATTTAATTCCCATAAAATTTTGATTAAATAAGTTATTTTCTGAGATTATAAAAAAAAAATTTTAAAGTAAAATTTCAGGATTCAACTATAATCATAATTATTATCAGTATAAAAAGAGCAAAACTTTAAAAAAATCAGTATTCAATATAACAAAAGTAAAATGTTACTGCAAATGCATCTCAATTGAATAACTGTAGCTTTTTTTCAATAAATTCATAAATCATGGCTGAGTATGATACTCCTACTAGAAAGAAACAGATTTTGGCATTATCCTTATTGTTATTTTTCTGTTTCATAGATGTAAACAATAATAATCTTTCTACATGTAAATAAGTAGACCCGAATAGAAGGAAATCTATTGTAGCAACATCATTTAATTATTTAAACATATTGAGTTATAGAATAAAATTCACATATTGATATTACCATGTTATTTTAATGAGATATCAGCCAATTATTTTATTGCAATCTTTCAATTTTATTGAAATAAAATTAAAAATTATGGAACTCACAAAATATTTATTACACAGACCCTAGAATCAGTCTTTCACTATTATAATTTCTTAAAATTATGAGATGTTTTTGTAAGATTTATCAATGGATTAGTAATCCTACTTGTTATCCGCGCACTGAGGCAACTCTTCTAACTCAGCAGTTTTAAATGCTTCCTTGACTTATGCACGTCAAATACTGAATAAATGCAAAAATTTTATCTATCGTTTTAGAAAAATTCAGGAGACCTAGAGAAATATTCAAATTAATTAGATTTAATTTAAATCAACATCACCAAACTATTTCTTTAGTTTTCAAACATTTTTTTTTTCCTGTCTAATGATACATTCTAGAAATAAATATTGCAAATAGCAGAAAAGAATTGCTTACTTTTCAAAATGTGAAAATTCGTGTATGTGTGTATATACATCATGTTTTATTGATGTTTTCTTTGCTTTGTCTCTCAAGAGATTTGTTCTTGTATCCCCAAATGAAAGCTGTAAAGTCATTAAGAGAAAGTTATCCTTGCTTTCAGACCCCTGTGATGCAAATATTTGAACAAGACCCGGTTTCTATCTTTAGGCTTTACCCTTAACAAACAAAAGTAAAACTGAGGGGAAAATAGACATTTTATTTATTTACTAAAAGAAGTATTCTTGCTTTAATTGCTTGTAGATTTTTGAACCCTAGGGAAATATATCTGTTATATATTATATAATAAAATGTTGACTGTTTTACATGTTTGTCTACTAACAGATTTCAAGCTCCACCATTCTTTCTTTCTCTTTGCTCCACATCTGGACAAGCTGATGTAAAAAGTCTGAATGCTCCTTCTTTTGGTTCTGGTGGGAAGTTCAAACCACACAGTCCCTGGTTCCCATGCATGCGAGCCTCTAATCACACCAAAAGCTAAACTAGGCTGCTTCTCTCTGGTAACCATTAAACTATCATCTGTGTCTATGAGTTTTTGTTTGTCTTGTGCATTTGTTCTTTTCAGTTTTATATTCCACATCTGAGTGAAATTATATGGTTCTCAACTTTTTCTGTCTGGCATTTCTTTAGCATGATAATCTCAAGTTCCATCCATGTTGTTACAAATGGCAGTATTTCATATTTTCGTATGGCTTAGTAATATTCCATTGTGTATATGTACCCCTCTTCTTTATCCAAATATCTATCATAGGACACTTTGATTGCTTCCATGTCTTGACCACTGTGAATAATACTTCAATAAACAGTGGGGTATATATATCTTTACGAATAAATGTTTTCAAATTTTTTTGCATAGATACACAGAAGAGGAATTGCTGGGTCATATGGTAATTCTATTCTTAGTTTTTTGAGGAATCTTTATAGTCTTTTTCATAGTTGCTGTACCAATTTACATTCCCACTAGCAGTATATGAATGCTCCTTTATCCCCACAACTGCCCCAACACTTGTTATTGCTTGTCTTGTTGATAACAGCTGTTCTAACAGGTGTGAGGTGGTATCTCATTGTGGTTTTGATCTGCATTTCCCTAATAGCTAGTAAAGTTCAGTATGTTTTCATAGGTCTGTTGGCCATTTGTATGTCTTCTTGGGAGAAGTATCTGTTCAGGTTCTCTGTCCATTTTTAATTTGGATTGTTTGTTTTTTGTTGTTGAGTTGTTTGAGTTCTTTAAATATTTTTGGTATTAGCTCTTTATTGGAGATATTATTTGTAAATATCTTCTCCCATTCAGAAGGTTGCTGATTGTTTCTTTTGCCGTGCAAACGCTTTTTAGTGTGTTATAGTCCCATGCATTTATGTTTTTGCTTTTACTTCCCTTGCCTTTGAGATCAAATTTATAAAATTATCTCTAAATACGAGGTCCATGAGTTTCATACCTATGTTTTCTTCTGAGAAATATATGTTTCAGGTCTTATAGTTAGAGCTTTTATCCACTTTGAGTTTTTTTTGTGTGTGTATATGGTGACAGATAGCAATTTGTTTCACTCTTTTGAATGTGACTTTCCAATTTTTCCACCACCATTTATTAAAAAGGCTTTCTTTTCTCCATTGTATGTTTTTGGTTCCTTTGTTGAAAATTATTTGTCCTTATATATGGATTTATTTCTGGACTCTCAATTCTGTTCCATTCGTCTGTATGCCTGTTTTTCTGCCAATACCATGCTGTTTTGATTATTGTCACATTATAGTACAATTTGAAGTCAAGCAATGTGATACTTCTGGCCTTGTTTTTTCAGAATTGCTTTGGCTATTCAGGGTCTTTTGTGCTTCCATATAAATCTGATGGTTTTTTGTTCTATCATGCTTTATCTGTCACAGTTCAGTAGTTGTTTCAGAATCTTTAAGATCTAAAAACTATCTTAATTATTCACCTAAAAATGGATTAAATAAAATTCCATGTTTTATATTTTTCTTGTGATTATATTTTTGTACCTATCTTTCAATAAATATTTTCTGTGTTAGTCATATTTCACCTTATAATCAGGGTTGTTTTAGCTATAATTAAGACCAAATTTATTTTATTTATTTTTTGACAGACACATCTATCTTTCAGAAATGAATGAATGCAATGTGTTCTTGTTATTGGGGATCAGACAAGGAGGTGACATCAGACACATGACATAGGCTTCCTTTTTAGTATAACTTATATCTATTATATAAGTTATTAGATGAGTCAAGTGATTCTCAGCTTAGAAGATTGGACAAAGTACAAAGTCATTGTAATGTGAGGACTATTACAACACCCTGTACATCCTGCGGTATTTAGCAGGTGATATAGCCTTGATCTTCTACTTTGGCTTTGAATTCATTGGCTCATTCCTTTAGACCAAAAATATACAAAACGACTTGTAAAATAACAATAAAATAATGACAGTTCTATTTATGTCAGGGTGTGGCATATCAGGCAAGATCTAATTATTTTACATGCACTCAGATTTTTTTTTTTTAATTCTCAAAAAAAAAAAAAAAAACCTACAGGTTAGATTGACTTTATTATTGGCTCAATTTTGCAAGTGAAGAGAAATAAGCTTAAGCTAGATTCTCCTATGGCCACTAAATGGTGGCTGCAGTTCCCTGCATTGCACCTACATTGTATCTAAATATCATGGTGTACTTTGCTGCTTCCGTGTCTGTAAATCCCCCCATAACTGTTAATATTGCCTAGCTTTGGTGGCATGTTTACCTGAGTTCAATTTGCATGATATCATCAGACCATAAACAGATCGATAGAAAAAACAAAAGATGGGCAGGAAGAGAGAAAAAATATGCTGCCTTAGGAACTCTTAGTTTTTTCCTTTCTCTAGCTCACTTTCTGATCTGGTTGTCTTTGCAATTTCTCTTTACAAATGAAAGCCCCAAAATAATTGCAGACGAATGAGGACTGTAGGAGCAATTTTTGACACAAGGCCTCTCACTAAATGAGTAATTATAAAGCAGTTCTACAAGACTCTTTTTTTTCTTTCTGATTAATTAAATTGCAGAAACTTTGATTCTTTCACTTAAAATAACACATAACTACAAGCTGGTTACTTAAGGATAAATTAATATATGTTTTAAAGATATTCATTCTTAAAAGTCTAGTAGGCGTGCTTCATAATTGCATATGTGTATATACTTCTCTCAAAATTAGCTAAATTCGTGTTTAACAGTCCTATTTTTATCTAGAATTTGTCTGTAACAAAACGACTGACCCTTTACATAGGTTAAGGCCAAAATATTCAATTTTATGTAAGATCAAGAAGACACAAATTTGCACATTTTTATAATAACAAGTCATAAATGTGCTGTTTTATAACAAAGTTTTCTTTGATACTACTAAATTTCTGATTGACATGAAAGGTGGTGGGTGATTAGAGGTCAGACTGCTTAAGCTTAATTCTAATTCCATCACGTTCCAGCTGTGAGATCTTTGACACTTTATCGTCAGTGTTTCCATTTCTCCTGTAACCTGGGGAAATAACAGTAATAAATAAAAATAACTTATTATTTGCGGTTTCTGAATGATTTAAAACTTTAAGCTTAAATAAAATTATAATTTTTCAGGGTATTTTTTAGCCTTTGAGGTAATAACAAATTTGTGATTTCTTGAAGAAAACATTGTAATAGATGCTTACACATGAATAAAAACATTTTTGAAGCTTGATAATTTTTTGTTATATATATATTTATTTTATATAGAATTCATATTTATACAATTAGATATAGAATTATATATCGAATTGTTGTACATCTCTTGGACAATAAAATTTTTCTCTACTTAAGTTATAACTTACTAAAGTTCTTCCTTTATTCATTAATTTTCCACTTTGCTCTTTAACAATAAAGCATCTTACCAAATAGCTATGATTAGAGGCAAAAGGGAAGGTAGACAATGAATAAATAAAAGGAAAAAGGCTGTACCTTTTCTGGCCTGGGCATTCTCAGTGGGAGAGAGCCATCACCTGGATTGAGGCTCGGACACTGATGGCAAACAGCCACGCAGAGGGACCTTCTGTGCACTCTGGGGCATGGTCAAGTGGTGGGTGATGGAGGCTGCTGTTTGCCATTTGCAACTTAGTTGTCAGTTGCATCTGCTGAGCAGGCTTTCTGTGGAATTTACTTCAAACCCATGAGGTTCACAGGACTGCTATGATTACATTAGTTTGAGCACAGAGAGACTCAGTTTTTGTTTTTCATTATTCATAAGGTAAAACCCTTGAGCTTCAAACCAGTGGCAGGAACTTGTCATCAGTTACTATTTATAAAAAATTACAGTCACTCTTTTCAGGGACATTGTGCACTGAGTGTAAAGGGGAGAGGGGACATGAATATTAAATATGGATTATTACTTTCTGTTTCTGTTCTGATGTACATGGGCACTTTCTTCCTGTCTTATAAAAATGGAATATAAAAAATTTCAAACCAATTATTCAATAGCAGTTTTAAAATATTTTACTGGAAACAATTTTAATGTTATAGAAGAGTTGACAAATAATATAAAAAGTTCCAGTTTATCCTTCATCTAGTTTTTCTCAGATTGATATTTTACGGATCTCTAGGATAATTAACATAACTAAGAAATTCTCATTAATATCATGCCATTAACTAAACTACACACATTTTTTGAATTTAACCAGTTTTTTCCCTAATATTCTTTGTCTGTTATAGGATTGAATGGCTAAGTTTTTACATATTTTCATTCTTTACAATAGCAATCATTAGAACATCATTATCACCATTTGAATGCTGCTAAAACTGAAGTTAAGAGAGATTAAACGACACTTCTAGAAAAGATTGGTCTTGTGGCCCCAACTCCACACCCTCTCCACCAGACCATACTGTCTCTCAGCATACAAGACAGATTCACTGCAGATAATCATTACATTTTTTACTGGGAACAAAAAAAATGAGCAGTTTTATTAAAATTTCTTTGTGTACTTAAGTTGCCTTAAAAAACATACATTTACATTCACTTGGCAATTACTTAATGATATATTTAAAAGATGAATAAAGGATGGCTAATATCATTGAATTATATAGTATAGATACATGTATGTATTCCCAAAACAGTTTAATATACTTACTGTCCATTTGCATTTCTTGTCATAAAAACGTTATTTTTATGATTCATTGTTTTCTATTGATTTTTGCTATAAGCAATTTCTTACTGATTATATTGATAAATTGAAAATATTAGCCTGTTTTCTCATAGGTGCTTCATTCCGCTCCTTATTTTTTATTTCCATTTGACCTTATAAATGCAAAATTTTCATTCGAAAGAATTTGTTTTCATTTTGGTTGTTATTTTAGGCTGTCAAAATGTCAGTCATTATCTTTTTAGTTTCTGGAATTTTGGTCAGGCTTAGAAAATTTTTATTCACTCTAAGATTTAAGAAAATAAACTTGACAGAAGTTGCATGTGTGTATGTGTCTGTGCATTTAGCTGCTTTACTAAAGTATTAATCACATGGCATAAAATTTAATCATTTCAATTAGTATCCAATTTAATAACACAATACAATATGAGAACATTATTATCACCAGTAGAAGACGTCCTATGTTCATTTGCAATCAGTCTCCATTCCCATCCTTACTATCTGAATAGGTTTGTCTTCTCTAGATATTTAATAGTAAATAGAATGATACAATATGTGATCTTTTGTGTCAGGTTTCATATACATAGTATAATATTTGTGGAATTCATCTATATTCTGACATGCATTAAGTCTTCCAATCCACGAGTATACAACTCTATATATTTGTTTAATTTTTTTCTCAGCAAAATTTTGTAGTTCTCAGTGGATACATTTTGCACTTCTTGTGTTAAATTTAATTCTAAGTATAATTATTTTTATGATATTGTGAATAAAAGTGTTTTATTTTATTTTTAGATTTGCATTGCTTTTATGTAAAAATTATTTTAAAAATATATTGTAACTCTGCTGTTATCCATTTAAAATGATCTAGTAGATGAAGATGATTTTATATTGAAAAGTATAGTGAACTAGATGTTATAATTATATATATATATAATTTGCATTAAAATGTATGGATTTAGGTTTAGACAATTTTAAAAGGTTTCCGATGTCAATGAATGTATGATTGTTTGGCAGGTTATTCAAAACTTTGTAGGTTAGAGAACATTGTATGATTCCATGGCTGGGCATTGTAGGATATCTAATGTCCCTGGTTCTGGCATAACAGTTTCCAATAGCACTCCCTCATCAATCATTATGGCAACTACACACACACACACACACACACACACACACACACACACAGAGAGAGCTATCATTTTAAGAAGTGCTCCTTATAAACCTAAAAGCAACAAATGAACAGGACAAACAGAGGCTCGTGGACATGGACTATAGACTAGTGATTATTAGAGGGTAGGGAGTAGGAGGAGGTGGGAGGTAGACAGGGTAAAGGGGGTCAAATATGTGGTGACAGAAAGAAATCTAATTATGAGAGATGAACACACAGTGTAAATATATATACACCTTACTGTTAAAGTGTACAGCTGAAACTTATTGGATTTCATTAACCAATTTCACCATAAAAATAATTAATTAATTAAATTTTAAAAATAAATAAAAAATAAAAAACATAAAAAGTGCTCCTTAGATAATATACTATGTCCTACTATGAATCACTCTGTAGAACATACCATATAATGTCTGAGCCTGTATATTCTCAGACAATGAGTATGTCCTTGTCTTTCTAATGCCTAGCACGGTATCTGGTAAGTAAGTATTCAATATGTCTGTTAAGTTAACTGTATATTGAACAAAACCTGGGATATTTCTAGCAATAAATTTACTATCTAGTTGAGGTGATTCCTTGGATAGGGCCTCATCCACATTTATTACTTTACTCTAATGTTAGTGTCTTACACTTATGATATTCATTGACTTCATTTCATAGGTAGAGGAAAGGAAGACAAAAGGCTTTAAAGAATATACACACACACACACACACACACACACACACACACACACACACACATATATATATACACACACATATACATGTACATATATGTATATACATATATATGTATAATTTTTTTAATTGCTAGAGAATTTTAATTTGACTTAAAATGTCTAGTTTTATTTTGAATCCCTAATCAACCTGGTCACCTTCTTCTAAACTGTTTAATTCCTTAATAGCTTTCTTTTAAATGTGGTACACAAAATCAGCCATAATAATCTAAATGTGTTTCTAGTGAAATTTATGTAGTCCTTTTAAATTATGGTGTAGATTGTTTATATATCTATTTATAATTTCATTGTAAGACTAAGAACTTATTATGAGAAATACTTTAACTTATTACCTCTAAATAATGAGTTGAATTAAAATTATTGAAATGTGTTGAAATTTTTATATAGAACCAGACCATAGTTACATATTTAACTATGATGTTAGATTGTTGAAGATGAAGTGTTGAGATAATAAGTCAGTGTAAAATTATTCCCACCATATTTTTTATCACATTGATTGTGTATATCTTTATGATACAATAGGGTATGAAATTGCCTGAGTCTGAATGTAAACAATATTGTTCTGTTAAGTCTTCGAAAAGTAAAAAGCATGAATAGAAAACATAATTTTTCCTAGAAGACTCAATCCTTGCAAACTTAAGATATAGTTTTTTATCATAGTTCTGTCTTTTCTGAACAACCTTAAAAAAAACTGTCCATCAAAATTCTTCATAACATTTGATTTTGCAGAAAAAGAAACTTATAATATCAGTACATTTATCAATGTCATTCATTGTTTTTATTTATTGTCAGTCCAAAGTCCTCCTCTTTTGAGCCTACATGCTCGTGGCAAACTTCTTTGGGTATCCATCATACTTACATTCCCTAGTGTTTGGAACAATAAGATACTCTGTTATTTGTGCCTTTTGCTCAAATTATGTTTGCTTAAAAGCATCTCCTTTATTTTTAAGGTGTCTCTATTTTTCCTCATATAACTGCCTTTTTTGTATTTCCTGTGTCTGACGATGACACTTGCTCTAGCATTTAACATTTTGAAATTTTTTGGCATATTTTCTTCCCACTGACTTCTCTTTACTCAGTTTTTAATATCTCTCTCCCAGAGCAACAGTTAACCCATCTGACATAAAGAAATATTATTTTCCTTAGTCAACACAAGGGACTGGGGTTCCTAATATCATATAAAGTCCAGGACAGTCCCAGTCAATTAAGAAGTATTCTGTAACAAGCTGATATTTCATTTAACTGCTCATGTGACTTTGGCTCAGTATTTTAAGCCAATGATATCTTCCTTTCTAGGAGTTTTAAGTGTTAAAAAACATAATGTGACGAACTACTTTTTATTACTGGTGGAAATGCAAAAAGAATGGTACAGCCACTTTGGAAGAAAGTTTGGTGGTTTCTTACAAAGTTAAATGTATTCATGCCGTATGGTCCATCAGTTGCACACCTTGGTATTTTCCCAAAGAAGTTGAAAGCCTCACACAAAAACTTATACTCAGCTGTTTATAGTAGCTTTATTCATGATTGAATAAGACAACCTGAAAAGGCTATTTATGTATGATTCCAATAATATTACATTCTGGAAAGGGCAAAACTACAGAGACAGTAAGAAGATAAGGGGTTAGGGTGGGAGAGGAGAAAATAGAGGAGCACAAAAAAAATTTAGAGCAAATACTCTGTATGATACTGTAATGATGAATACGTATCATTTACAGTTGCCCAAACCCATAAAATGTGCAACACCAAAAGTAAAACATAAGATTAAACTATGGAAGTAGGGTGATTATGATGTGTTAATGTAGATTCATCAGGTGTAACAAATGTACTACTTTAGTGGGGGATGTTGGTAATAGGGGAAGCCATGTATGTCTGTGGGCAGGGGATATATGAAAAATCCCTGTACCTTCCTCTCAATTTTGTTATGAACTTAAACCTTCCCTAAAATATGGTCTTAATTAAAAGAAAAAAAATACACAATGAGATGTCACTTCACATCCACTAATATGGCTATACTTAAAAATATGAATAATGAAAAGGGCTGGTGATGAAGTAGAGAAATTAGAACTCTCACACATTGATGGTTGGGATTATTAAATGGTGAAATTATAAAATGGTGCAGTTTGGCAGCTCTTTCAAGTTAAAGAGTTGCCATATGCTCTAACAATTCAACTTTTCGGTATGTGCCCCAAATAATGAAAACTTATCAAAAGCTTGTACATGAATGTTCATAGCATTATTATTCCTAGTAACCAAAAGTGGAAACAACCCAAATATCCATCAATTTATTTATGGATACTTATATATAGATAAATAAAAGATGTTATATCCAGGCAGCAGAAATATGTTCAGCAAAAAAAAAAAAAAAAAAAAAATTGATACAACTAGAAACATGGAAGCACCTTAAAAATTTTATGCTACCTAAAGACTAAGTCACAAAAGACTGCATACTGTATGATTGCGTTTATATGAAAGGTTTAAAATGGGAAAATACATAGAGATTGAAAGTAGATTAGTGCTGTCTGAAGCTGGGGATAGGGAAGGTAATAAGGAATAACCACACATAGGTACAGGGTTTCCTTTTAAGACAATGAAAACACTCTAAAATGTGGTGATGTTAAATTGATAAGAACAAATACTACACTTAATCTTAGCCAAAAGGCCAAGAAGCAATAAGTATTTAAAATAAATAAATAAAATTAACACTCTAAAATGTGGTGATGTTAAATTGATAAGAACAAATACTACACTTAATCTTAGCCAAAAGGCCAAGAAGCAATAAGTATTTAAAATAAATAAATAAAATTTAAAAATATGCTGATGCCTGTAAAATTTAGATGTGCTAAAATCATTGAATTATACACTTTAAGTGGATGGGTTATGTGGCATGTGCATTATATCTCACTAAAGCTATTTTTTAATATATATATAAAACATAATTTCTGTCAAAATACTTTGTAGCTGCTAAGTAATATATAAACGCACTTTTTTTTTTTTTTTTGCTTGCTGGAAATAACCTGGATACTTTTACGAAAATTTACATTTGAATACTCCTATCATTCTACATTTAGCCTTTTATTACATCATTTCCTAGTCAAATCTTTTAGTCCTCTTTTGGCTACTACTATTTCTACATGGGAACAATAAATTAATTTTGTTTTCTTGAATTCTTTCAAGTCCTTTACTCATAAAAATCATTTAATATACCATAGAATCAAATAGTTTAAGTTTTTGATTGTTTGTTTTGGATGAGAATTTATTTTTGACAAAAATTACTTTGATATTCTTTAAAAAAATAATACCAATATTAGAAAGAAGAAAAATTTGACAGTTGTAGAAAACTAACTCAATTTGAATTGCAAATTGCAGACACTAAGCACTAGAGTAAGACATACAGATTTTAACTTAATTAAATTCCAATAAGTTTAATAGGCAGAAGGTACTCAGGGAATAACCATAAAGACTGTCATTTTACTTACTTAGACTCTTTCCCAATGATCTAGAAGAGAATGAACATCCCAGGAATTAAACGTAAAGTTGATAACAAGTCAACATCTTAAAACATACCAGTTAGATTAATATAAAGTAAATATAAAACATAATATAATTATAAAACCAAATCAAATCACGTACTCATTTCCATAAACACCTTAGAGAATGTATGTATATCACTTCTTAGAGAATTTTAGAAGGCAAGGTCACTTACATATGTTTTTGATAAACTGAATTTTGAAGACAATGAACATGAGTTTCAGTTACTCTCAGCTTTGACCTTTTGATTGGAGCAATTTGGAAAACTTATAAATAAAAGAAGTTATATTTGTTTTCACTTGGAATAGGTTTCCTTGGATAAGCCTTTATTTTTCAAATCAATATAGCTCCACAGCAATTAGTAATTCTTTCCTGTTTTCTGTCCCTTTCCTTCGCAGTCCATATGGGTTCTATGATTAGGCAGACACATTCTTTTTTGGTTTAGTTTGGTTTGTATTTTCCTCTTGTCTCTCAGTAAATGCATGGATTCCTGTTATATTCTATTCCAGAGAGAAATAAGACCAATAGCGAAGACAAAGTAAGAATGTACAGATGGATCCAGTAACTTAGAATATTGAGCAAAGTGCAAGGTAAGAGGGCAAGTGAAATTTATTGGATTATTTATTTAAGTGCAAGAAAAATATAGTGACATTTTGAATAGTTCCTGAGACAATGGTTTGATTTTATGAACTGCATTCATTTTTATTAATATGAGTATAATTTATAGGAGATGAAGTCAGCATGAATTAAAATTAGAGTACTGAGGGTGTGTGAGTCCCTGATGTTCAAGAAAGAGTGATTCATTGGGATATTAAAATTTATGTGGCAAAGATCATCACACTTTTCCAGAGCTATTCAAGTTACTAGTCATAAATAACGTTACTCTTTATTAATGTCTATTCATTCAACTTGTTATTATCATTAAAGACTGGTTGCCATTGAGAAAAACAAAAATCTAGCATTATAGAATGACAAAGGAATTGTTTGTTTTGTACTAAGCTCTGGTACTGGCTTATTTTACAATGACAAAGTTTACAGAATGAGAACAAACGTAAGTAAAATCATCTTTTTTAAAAAATTAAAGTGTAAGTTGACATAAATATTATTTAGTTTCAGGTGCACAACATAGTAACCTTACATTTATATATCTTACAATGTAGTCACTATGATGTCTATTAACCCTCTGTCATCATACAAAGTTGTTTTGATGTTATTGAATATATGCCCAGTGCTGTACATTATATCTCTGTGAATTGTTTATTTTATATCTGGAAGTTTGTACTTCTTATTCCCCTTCACCTTTTTCACCCATTCCACAATCTCCCTTCCCTCTGGCAATCATCAGTTTGTTCTCTGTATTTGTGAGTCTGTTTCTGTTTTGTTTTGTTTGTCCTTTTTTTTTTTTTTTAGATTCCATGTATAAGTAGAATCATACAGTATTTGTCTTTCTCTGACTTATTTTACTTAGCATAATACCTTGTAAGTCCATCTACAGTGGTGCAAATGCCAAGATTTCATTCTTTTTTATTACTTAATGATATATAACATCTTCTTTATCCATTCATCTATCAATGGACACTTAGGTTGTTTCCATATCTTGGCTCTTGTAAATAATGCTACAGAGAACACAGAGGCATATGTATCCTTTTGAATAAGTGTTTTGTTTTCTTTGGATAAATGCCCAGAAGTGGAATTTCTGGGTCATATGGTAGTTTTATTTGTAAGACCTGAAACCATGAACGTTCTAAAGAAAATATAGGCAGTAAACTCTTTGACATCAGCTTTAGCAATCTTTTTTGGATATGTCTCCTCAGGCAAGGGCAACAAAAGCAAAAATAAACAAATAGAACTATATCAAACTAAAAAGATTTTGCACAGCAAAGAAAACTATCAACAAAAAGAAATGACAACTTACCGAGTGAAAGAAGTTATTTGCAAATTACATACTTGGTAAGGGGTGAATATCCAAAATATATAAAAAAACTCATATACCTCAATATCAAAAACAAAAAATCTGATTTTTAAATGAGCTGAGGGCCTGAATAGACTTTTCTCAAAAAAGACATACAGATGGCCAAGAAATGTATGAAAAGATGCTCAAAATCACTAATCAGGGAAATGCAAATTAAAACCATGAGATATTAGCTCACACCTGACAGAGTGGTGATTATGAAAAAGTCAACAAACTACAAGTGTTGATGAGGATCTGTCGTCCACTGTTGATTAGATTGTAAATTGATGTAGCCAATTTATGTATGGAGTTTCCACAAAATTTGAAATAATCTTGTGAAAAAAATTGTACTTCTGTCATCTCAGAAACAATTAAATCTGGTGAACAAAACACCAAACGTACGTTATACACTGAGGATCAATCTAATCTTAGCAGGAGGATTCAACAGCCTTCATTAAATAACAAAACTTTATTAATTTCTTTAAATATACAGTTGACTCTTAAATGTATTCCCAGAAATAAGTGAGATATCAAAACTTTAGTTAATTGATAATTGAAATTGGTAAGATAGTAGGAAATTGGTAAGAAAGTATAGACAACCTTATTTTCTTTCAAATCAATTTTTCCTTTTATCAATATTTGTTTGGAATTGTCTTTTTAAAACATTTCTGAGATATTTATTTGTATACATTATTATCAGCAAGTGCCATGTGATTTCCACATATGGAAAAATCTTTAATTTTAAAATACATAAAATTATTTAAATGTAACTTTTAAAAATACTATCTATTTCTGAAGTAAGCCTATTTTGGAAAATAATATTTTTAAAAATACCTGTGGTTTTGTGTTCTGTTTTGTTTTGCTTTTCATGTTATTCAAGATACTAGTGTTTTTAATCCCCATGGGTGAATCTCTGAAGGTGTTTCAGCAGCTTCAAAGCCTAAATATAGTTTTCATCAAAGACTGGAATCCAAGCCTCTGAGCAGAAAATTTCAACCAGTCAATTTCTTGCATGGTTTGTATTTAGCTTACTCAGGAGGTTTTAAGTGCCACAAGAAATCATTGAAACAATAATTCCTGAAATGCATTATGCATTATTTGTTTTGCCCTCAATAAGTGACTATATTCACTACAATATTTAGCAACTCATTTTTTCTTCATAATTTCTCTTACTTTGTAATACCTTGGGGAAAAGAAAAGTAGTAGGCTTTTTAAAACATAGGAACAAAGATAAAACCAACCATATGAAAATAAAGAAACTTATGTTTATACATTCAAGGTGCTGTGGTACTGAAAACTCATTTTAGCATGTTATTGACCAAAATTAAGTAAAGTGAAAAGGTTTTTCTTAGATTCTATTCAGGTAAGTTTATTTACAATATCACAAATAGACCATAGATGAAATGATATTTCAAATAAGACTTTAATTAATTTACACGAACAGAAATAAGAATATAATGTAAAACACAAATGTAGTTTTAGATTTTCTAGAAGCCACATTTTAAAAAGTAATGAAAAAAGAATTTAAAAAATTTAAACCGATATACCCAAAATAGTACCATTCAATATGTAATCAATATAAAAAAATTTTGATTAACTTTTATATTAAATATTGGAAATCCAATGAACAGTGAAGGATTAGAATGTTCTAAAAATAAATTTTTAACTTTTAATAATTATAGTTTTCTAATGAGGTAATTACTTTCCATAGTGGTACTCTAGGGAAGTATGCCCTTGTGGTGGCAGCAAGGACATTGTCCTCCTAACGAAATCTGTCAAAACCACATTGGATTTTTCAAAGGACATATTACTAGGCACTCTCAAAATTTTGAGAAGTTGCTCTTTCTGAGGGGCAGAAATTGTTTAGGAGTGGGCGTCATTAACTTTCACCTAATTTGACTTCTCATTTTTTGAAAGTTGCTGGTACACAGAGTTTAATTTATTGATGACAGGCACAATATCTTTTAGGTGGTTGTCATACAAAAATATTGAGAACGAATACTCTAATAGGGAAAATCGAACTGAAATTATGTAAAATGCATGAAGCAAGAAACCAGTGTGATTTAGTTTGGGAGGACTGTCATTAAGAAAACAGAAAAAATAAAGGAATTTAGATATAAATCAAGTATTTGATTTGCATTTCTTGATGGAGATGGATACAGTACATAGAAAATGTTATTAATGCTTGTTTTGCTCCTCCCTATCTAGTAACCCAGATCCCCTCTCCCCCAGAGATTCTCACTACCCAAATCTGGAAACATCAGGGCTGGGCTTACATAGGAGGTCTCAAACTCATGATTTTTTCTCTTTCTTTTTCTTTTTAACCTTTTTTTCTTATACATTCTCCTGGTCATTCTCAGTAGATTCTGGATAGGAGATGACCAATATCTGATGTCCCCAGTACTCACCCTCTCTTTCATTTCTTCAATTTTACTTTTAGTTCTAAGCTTCCCCTATTATTCTTTCACTGAAAATAGGAGAAATTTACTTCTTCCTGAAGGTATTCCCTAGATGGAAGAGATATTTCTACAAATCTTTGGTCTAGAAAATGAACAATTTCTGGAGAATAGGACACTTCACAGTTGCATTTAATCCTCTCCTTCTACTGTATATGGAGCCATCAAGCTCCCTATTAAAATCTCTAAAACATTTAAGAGAATAATGTCTTAATGACCAAAGCATTCTTCCCAACAGACCATGTGTTCACATTGGAGGCATGTTAGGAGCTCTAATGTCTCCTGACCAAACAAAGGGATTTTATTTACACGACTTGCTTGACCTTTTCAACTGTTGGGTTGAGTCAAAAGAAGGAGCCATCACAGCACTGTTCTGACTGAACAGTTCTCTTGGATATCTTAGATTGCTACAGTATTAGCTGATTTGGTTCCTGATGGTGTTAGGCTTTTTTTCCTTAACCCAATCATATCCAGAACTGCAAAAATTATTCATTCTTAAATTTATATTAACCCTATTCAAGTTCAGCAAATACAATGCCTGGTCTCCCAACCATGTCCTTCAACTTTGGTGACATGTCGTGATGGTTATTTAATAAAAATACAAAGACAGAGAGCTCTTATCACTGTTACTGATACTGTTTATAAATTGATTATATGTGTCTCAATTTTCTTTATTAAAGTGAAACAAGTATAGAAACCACTCATGAAAGAATAGAAAACAAATTTAAATCAAAGCTCATTTCTCATGACATTCTTTACTTCGAACATTTTCTCTTTTTTCCTTGTTGTTTCACATGTTTGCACTTTCCTTTCCTGAGAAGCCTTCTGGAAAATACAGTGTAAGTGTTCTTTTTTTCCAGATTTTTTTTTTAATAAGAAACATCCAGTGGGGATCTTATCTTTCCCATTCTTTCTCCTTCCACTTATGGCCCCAAGCTATAGGTAATGGGGCAAAGGCTGTGGGAACTCAGCTCAGTCATTTTGCTTTCATCTTTATATGTAAAACCTGCTGCTATACGTAGAACTAGGGGATTTGATTTAAGAAACTTCCAAATCCCCTAACAAAGAGAAGAAGGAGCATAAAACCCCATTAGAAATAGGAACTGGATGGATTTGAAACCCTTACACTTCTTTAGAAGTGTGTTCTTGTAATGGTTTGAACTGTGCCTCCCTAAAATTCATATAATGAAGTCCTAATTCCTAGTACCTCAAGAAGTGACTCTTTTGGAAATTGGGTAGTTGAAGATGTATTTAGATAAGATTAGGTCATACAGAACAGTAGGATATTTGCTTCAGATTTTATTATTTTTTTTAATTAATTGAATGTTAGAGATACAAATAAAACTTCGTCACCATCTTTTCTCTTTTTCTCTTGAAAAGTAATCACGATCTTAAAGTTAGTATATATCATTTATGCTTATGTTTTTAATTAATACAACAACCATCAAATCAATTGAGTTTCACCACCTACCAGTAATTGTTCTAAATATTTTACATTATCATGTCAATTAAATAAACTAGCAACTATAGTATTCCCATCTTACATATGAGGGAAAAATAGCCTTAGGAGAGTGAGCAGCCATGTGAAGTCACACAACCAGTAAGAGCTGGACTGGAATTTGAACCAAGATATTTTGGCTCCAGAGATTACATATTTAAATGTTCATACATAGTCTATACACATAGGACATATGTATGTACCTTTAAACCATTTATGGTACTATTTTAAGATTTAAATGTTTATATAAATGATAATATTCCCTAAGTATTCTCATCAGCCTGCTTTTCCCTCAACATTACAATTTTTGTTATTTATCCATATTTATACAAATAGCTCTATTTTATCTATTTCTTAACATGAACATCAGTGTTTCTGAATGTTGTGTAAGATTTCTACACCCCAAAATAATGTCCTATATAACAGATTGGGTGAGTGAAGGGCAAATATGAAAAAAGAATTGAGAACAGACTTTGTAGGACATCAAATTTATTCTTAGGCAGGACAAGAAAAAAAAGTGCACACAAAATTGAGGATCTAGACACTGTTATTATTAAAACTAACCATATTTATATACATATCTCCTAGAAAGTCTTTGTATATTCTCAGATACATGAATCACATATTGAAGAACATTGATATAGATGATTAATATATTTCAATATGGTCCAGCAAGGTTGCTGACAAAAATCTAGTTATAAAACATTAACCATGTATTTAAAGGAATTTATAGTAATGGCTTGTTATAAAAAAAATTTTATATAGTACTAGTAAATTTGAATTTAGTTATCTTGCCAATGAGTAAGCAAAATTCAATTTGTTTTGTTTCATTTATCAATCACATTGTATGGTGTAGTGTTAATAATACATGCGAAATCATATTTTAGATGGAATCATCTTTGTAGAGAAAAGAAACCAGAGGAAACAAAATTAGTTAGAAGGCTAGCACAATTACTCAAAGAAAGATTAGACTTGTGCATATGGGCAGTGGGGTTTGAAAATGTTTGCAAATAAAAATCAACAAGTGATTTTTAAACATAAAGAGTTGTTTATGGTCAGAGTACAAGAAGGAGTCATTAATAACTTTTATTCTTACCAAAGAATGTATCTGTGACTCAGAATTAATAATGCTTTAATGCTGAATTGTAAGAGTTTCAAAGAGAAGAGTTATAACAACAATTAAAAAGGTTACAGGAAGATTTGTTGAAATGAAATTGACTTTTAAGATGAATAAGGATATATTTGAATTTAAAAATATTATTGATTCTATTTTCTTATCAACAAGAATCATAAAATAAAGCTTGCAAAAATAGAAAAATACACAGAAGGAAATAAAAAGTACTGGTATGCCCTAGAGATAACCTATGTGATATGTGTGTATGTCTGTTTAAGACATTGAAATCAGGCTATGAACATATTATTTTAATATGTTTATTAATAAGCCTTTCTAGATCAAATCATATGAAGATGATAATTAAGCAGTGAAGGAATGACACTCAGGTGATCTTCATGAGATTCTTCTTTACAGATACAAGCATGTACCAAACAAATCCATTTACAGAATGATGACACCATCCAAAGAAGCCAGAGTATTTCTATTATGACCCTTTAATTAGAATTTCATATTTTAGAGTTTTCCAGAAGAAACTTAATTGTCATAAATGTTAAAATGTCTTTAGAATGATCATCCAAGAACAAAACGTCATTTTGAAAGACTGGCTGTCAACTTAATGTTAACTTGTTTTCCTGTTCTTAAAAAAAATTTACTTTATTAGTTTCAAGTATACAGTATATTGGTTAGGCATTGATATAGTTTATAAAATAATCCCCCTAGTTGCTCTTTCTTTCCTCTGGCTCTCCATCTAGCCATTGCATTAATAATGTTGTTAAATTTTATTGCACAGTAAGCTCTACACAGTTACTTTATTTCAAGTTAAAAACTATTAAAAGAAAGTTTTTTAAATTCCAACTTTAACATAGTTACTCTAATTACTTAAAATATTTAGGTTTCATTTATAATACTTTAATATTAAAATTAATTTAAATATTTGAAGGACATATTATTCATTTAAATGAGAAAAGTACTGAACACATTTATTTAAAAATATTTCTACTTACTACTAACTTGTTATTCATTATTAACTCTAAGCATCCGTTATTAAGATATGAGTTTGAATGCTATGCAATCAGCTTGACTAACATGGAAAATGTTTTGAATAAATGGCTGAATTTTTCTAGATTATAGCTCTTTATAATAGATTAAAGTACAGTATTAGTATTAGAAAATTCTGTTATTTAACAAATATAGTCACAATACAATGTTAAATTTACCTTAATAGTGCAACCATTCTGGAAGTGGTTTGGCAGATTCTTATAAAGTTAAACAGACACACACTATAAAACCCAGAAATATCATTTTTAGATTTTACCCATGACTAATGACTTATAGTCAAACAAAAATCTTTCCACAGAGTTTATAGTAGTTTGATTAATTATTGTCAAAACATGGAAAGAACATTTAATGGGTGAATAAACGAACTGTGATACATGCATGCAATGAAATATTTATTCAGCAATGAAAAGGAACAAACTACTGAAACATGCAACAGCATGAAAAAATTTCAAACACATTTTACTAAGTGAAAAAAGCCAGATTCAAAAAGCAACATATAATATGATTCCAATTCTATGACATTTTTGAAAAGGAAAAACTGTGGAAACAGAAAACACTAAAACAAATCAGTAATTATGAATAGTTAAAGGTGGATGTAGGGATTGAAATGCAAAAAGGCAGAGTGTAATATTTTGTAGTAATTGAATAGTTCTATATCTTAATTGTGATGTTAGCTACACTTCTGAATATATTTTTCCAAATTCACAGAACTGTACATCAAAAAGAATAAATTTTATTTTATGTACATTATACTTCTGTAAAAAATTATTTTTTCTGAAATTATCTCAATTGCTAAAATCTTCAAGAATAAAAATGCTACACTAAAAATCCTACATGATATATAATAAAGTATGTATTTAAATTTCTTACTTTATTTTAAACTCAATTTAATATGTTAGAAGACATTAAATATTTCTCCTTGTATGTAAAGATATTAATACCAATGAGTGAAAATCTATGGTTATTATATCAAAAGTAGCTATTATTGTTTATGTGTGTGACCATGGTGTGATAATGAAAAGAGGAAAACATTTACAGCTAGAGAGAAATATGAATTTAAATCCCAGTTGTGACATATATTTGCTGTATGACATTGAAAGAACCATTGCCTTTCTGAGACAGTTTCGTTGTATGTAGGGTTAACTTACTCACTTGCTTTGTTTATTATAGTAATTAAATAAGGTAATGCTATCCAAGACCATCAATAAAAATGTTTGCTAAAAATAATTTCCCCCCTATTTTGAAAATTGTTTTCTGAAGAGATTTTTAAATCTTATGGAATTATAAATTATTGGCAATGCTTATACATGTTTTTGAAAAAGCCTAGAAATATTTATATCAAAATATTTACATCAAAAAGTCACTTGTAGAATGCGGTTTGTTCCAAAACAACATTATTAATGACTTTTTTTTTCTTTTTTTGCTATAAAGGAGAGCTAACAATATGCAGAACAAACTTCACAGTGAGTGTCACTTCAGCAAACATGCCCATCATAATTAAAACTAACGAACACTCTTACTCACAAGCACGGGTTCGGTGAGGTCCAGCTGTGAGAATGGCATGACTTCCATCAGTATTGCCAGAGACATGGTCCACAGGGGCGAACCTAAAATGGCTTTGAGGATTATTCTGAGAATATAGAAAGGTACCAGAAAAAATAGCAAAGTATGTTTTTCCCTGAAGATTTTTAGTGAGTTTTGCAAAAACTTTTGAATCTCTGTGAAAATATACTGAACTATATTCTGTTCTGTGTCTGAACAGTTTGAACCCCTTGAGACCTGTAGGAATTGCTAACAAGCTCTTAACTGTCTCCATTGCATCAGGGTCATTTTTAGAAAGACCAATTTGTTGCATCTCTGGGCAATGTACTTTCTCTCGCGCTCTCTCTCTCTCTCTCTCTCTCTCTCTCTCTCTCTGTGTGTGTGTGTATATATATATATATATATATATATATATATATATATATATATATTTACTTTTTTATATATATATATATATATATATATATATATATATATATATATATATATATATTTACTTTTTTTTTCTAATTTATTTCAACATAGCCTATGAACTTTTGAAGTTCCTTGCATCAGGTAGAAATAGGAAAGTCAAGAAACTTTGTCTATTTCTAACACATGACTTTCTCATTAGTTTCAAACCGTTTCATTTTCAGTTTTAGGAATTTTTTTCGTGTAAAGTGAAGGCTATTTATAGTTGTTATACTATACAATTGCTGCAGCTATTTATGGTTAATCTAGAAATTTAAAACAAGTGGGCTATTTGATATTTGTAATGTATTATAATTGTATATAAACTCTATTTCCATTATTTCTATAACATTTCTATTTATTTTTATCAAACTCTTGGATAAAAAATACATTACCATTCAAAATTAATTATTTTTCTAAAAATTAATGACAATGGAAATATTTTATATCGGAATATATGGAAAACTTAAGAAAGTGGCCAGAGATCATTTTGTAGCCTTACGTCTTTTTATCAAAAAAATTAAAAAATATGAGTAAATAAAACTTCTAGCATAATAAATAAATAAAGATGGAAAAAGAGAAGCAAGTGTGACAAAAGAAAGAAAAAGAAAGGAAAGAATGAAGATAAAAGCAAAGATTTATAGAGATTTGGAAAACAGCTGATATATAATCACTAAAGAAAAAAATGATGGTTTTTTTTGTTAAAAATTTCCCAAAATGACCAATTACCAGATAACTTAAGGAAAAATGAGAAAACATAATCATAATAGAAAGGATAAGGGAGAGGAAATCACTGAAATGGAATACATTATTTTAAAATCCCAAGATCTCTCTGCAATATATTTGAAAGATGAAATGGTAATCTTGGAGAATATGACTTGCCAATATTGACTGTAGTATAGATAAAAAACCTAAATAAGCTAATTTCCACATTAGAATAAAGAAATTTATCAAGAAACTTGCTCACAATAAATCATTTAGCCCAGATAATTTCAAAGGAAAAGTCTATAAAAATTTCAAAGGCTAGATAGTGCCCATAGTTTTCAAAATTTTAGCTCATAGAAAATAACGGAAAACTTCTAATACTGTTCATGAAGCAAATGTAACATTTACACCTAAACCTGATAAAGACAGTTAAAAATGAAAATTACAAATATCACTTACTAATATTAATTCAAAAGTTTTAAAAATATTAGCAAACAGAATACAACTACTCATTAAGAAACTGATAGGCCATAATCAAGTGAGGTTTATTCTAGGAATACAATGTTGATAAAATATTAAGAAATACACTAATATCAAATACCATAAGTGTTGGAGATCCCCAAACCAACCCCTGGTTGGACGATTTGCTAAGGTGACTTACAGAACAGCATATAGTCATTTATAGTTATGATTTAATATGGTGAGAAGACAGAAAGCAAAATCAGTAAAAGAAAAAGGCATATGGAGCAAAATCTAGATGAAACCAGGTTCAAATTTCTGAGTTCTCTCTTAGTGGTGTCACAGAGGCTATAATTAATTCCCTGAGCAGCAAGTGAAATATTGTTTATCAGAGAAGCTCATTTGGGAATTAGTGTCCAAAGTTTCTATGAGGAGCTGGTCCCACAATCATCCTCTGCCTATCATGTATCAAAATGTCAAATTCTTAGAAGAAAATAAGGGAGTTTAGTGTAACCCACATGATTTGTACAAACAGTTTTGGCAAAATGAGCCACTCTTACCCATTAGAATGATGGTAATCCTCCCAAACTTCAAGCTCCTACACATCACCCAATGGTCAAACTTATGAGCAGACCTGCTATTTTAATTCTTTTTTGATTACCTCATTAATAGATTTCAGGAGAAAAAAAATCTAATTTTCTCCACAGATGATGAAAAGACCTTTGCATAATTCATAACCTATTCCAGGAAAATAAAACTCAAGGCAATAGTATTTGATATTTCATTTTTTAGCATGACATGTAATTTATATAAGCTTAACCCTAAAACCAGTATCTCACTAAATGGAGAAACATGAATGATATTTCCAATAAGATTTTTAAAAAAGATACCCTACTCTTTTCATTAATATTTAATATATTTGCAGATATTAGCCCATTCAAAAGTCCAAAACAGCAAGCATTGGATCTAGATGAGTTCACTAGTGAATTATACCAAACATTTAAGGAAAGAATTATATCAATTCACTACAATTTCTTTCAGAAGATAGAAATAGAGGAAATAATTCCTAATTCATTATATGAGATGAGTATTACCCTAATACCAAAACCAGGCAAAGATATAATGAGAAAATATGACTATAGACTGATACCTCTCATGAAAAAAGATGCAAAAAACCTTCAACAAAATATTAGCGTATTTAATCCAACAATGTATAAAAAGAATTATATACTATGACCAAGTGGGATTTATTTTAAATAGATAAGACTAATTCAATATTTAAAAATCCACCAATTACATTAATTTGTGGTTTTAAAAAAAATTATTTTATCAATAGATGCAGGAAAAACATTTGACAAAGTCCAACAATGACTCATGATCAAAGCTCTTAATAAACAAGAAAAGAGGAGGAACTTCCACAACTTGATAAGGAATATTTATAAAAACCCTATAGCTAACTTCATACTTAATGGTGAAAAACTTGAAGCTTTCCCACTAAGGTCAGGTACAAGACAAGGATGTCACCTCTTCTCATCACTCTTTTTAAACATCATA
>NW_011888814.1:1282961-1287612 GCF_000151845.1 Pteropus vampyrus
AAAGATGCAAAAAACCTTCAACAAAATATTAGCGTATTTAATCCAACAATGTATAAAAAGAATTATATACCATGACCAAGTGGGATTTATTCTAAATAGATAAGACTAATTCAATATTTAAAAATCCACCAATTACATTAATTTGTGGTTTAAAAAAAAAATGATTTTATCAATAGATGCAGGAAAAACATTTGACAAAGTCCAACAATGACTCATGATCAAAGCTCTTAGTAAACAAGAAAAGAGGAGGAACTTCCTCAACTTGATAAGGAATATTTATAAAAACCCTATAGCTAACATCATACTTAATGGTGAAAAACTTGAAGCTTTCCCACTAAGATCAGGTACAAGACAAGGATGTCACCTCTTCTCATCACTCTTTTTAAACATCATACTGGAAGTTCTAGCTAATGCAATAAAACAAAAAAAGGAAATAAAAGTTGCACTGATTGAGAAGGCAGACACAATACTTGCTTACAGATAACATGACAGTCTATGTGAAAAATCTGAAAGAATTGACAAAAAATACCTTGAATTAATAAGTAATTATAGTAAGGTTTCAATAGCGAAAGTTGACATATAAAATTTCATTCAATTTTCTATATACTATCAATTAACAAGTAGAATTTGAAATGAAAAATATAATACCATTTACATTAGCACACAAAAATGATATATTTAGGGATAGCTCTATGAAAAAAAAAGAAAAGTTATGAAGAAAAGTCAAAAATTTAATGGAAATATATTTTATGTTTATGGATGAGAATACTCAGTGTTATCAAGATGTCAGTTTTTCCCAACTTGATCTATGGATTCAAAGCAATCCCAATAAAAATCAGACAGATAATTTCTTGGATATCAACAAATTGAATCTAAAGTTTACATAAAGAGTCAAAAGACCCAAAATAGCCAATATAATATTAAAGGAGATAAACTTAATGGAGAACTAACACTAGCCAACCTCAAGACTTATTATAAAGCCACAGTAATCAAAAGAGTGTGGTATTAGTGGAAGAACCAACTAATAGATCAATGGAAGAGATTTGAGAGCCCAGAAATAGGCTATCATAAATATAGTCAACTGATCTTTGACACAAAAAGTAGAGAGAATAGAGTAGAGCAAAGATAGTCTTCCTCTAAATATTGCTGTGAACCAAAAACCGCTTTAAAAAAGTTAAATTATAAATTTAAAAAAATTATACAACTTAACACCTCAAAAACAAACAATCCAATTAGAAAATGAGCAGAGGACCTGAATAGACATTTTCCCAAGAAATACAGATGGCAAATAGACATATGAAAGATAGTCAACATCACTAATCATCAGAAAAATACAAATTAAACCACAGTGAGATATCGCCTCACACCTGTCAGAATGGCTATTACCAATAAATCAACAAAGAACAACTGTTGGTGAGGATGTGGTGAAAAGGGAACCCTCTTGCAATATTGGTGGGACTGGTGCAGCCACTATGTAAAACAGTAGAAAGCTTCCTCAAAATATTAAAATTAGAACTACCTTATGACCTAGCAATCCCACTTCTGGGTATTTTTCCAAAGAAATCCAAAACACTAATTCGAAAAGATATATGCACCCTTATGTTCATTACAGCATTATTTACAATAGCCAAGATATGGAAGCAACTTAAGTACTCATCAATAGATGACTGAATAAAGAAGTGGTACAATACATACAATGAAATATTACTTGGCCATAAAAAAAGAATGAAATTTTACCATTTGAGACAACTGGAATAAACCTATGGGGTATTATGCTAAGTGAAATAAGTCAGACAAAGAAAGACAAATACCATATTATCTCACTTATATGTGGAATCTTCAGAACAAAATAAACAAACAAAACAGAAACAGAATCATAGATACAGAGAACAGAACCATGGTTGCCAGATATGATAGGGGTTGGTGGACTGCATGATAAAGATAAAGGGATTAAGTTCAAATTGGTAGTTACAAAATAGTCATAGCAATGTGAAGCACAACATAGGAAATACAGTCAATAATATTATAGTAAACATGTATAGTGCCAGGAAGGTTCTAGACTAATTGGGAGGATCACTTTGTAAATTACATAAATATCTGACCACTATACTATACTGTACACTTACAACTAATATATAATAATATTAAATTAATTATAAATAAATAAATAAAATACACCACAATTAAAAATTAAAATAAAACAAAATACAAAATACTCCATAAAAAATGGTCCAAAACAAGTAGAATATATAAAAATTATAAAAAGTCCCTTAAATTATATGAAAAGTTGTTCAACTTTACTTATAATTAGGGAAATGTAAATAAAAACTATACTGAGATATCATTTTTTGCTTATAAGGTGGACAAAATTTAGAGAAATTACATGGGTAGATAGATAGATGATAGATGATAGATAGATGATAGATAGATAGTTGATAGGGTAGAGATATTACAGTTCATTCTGCGGTGAGGTTATATGAAAAAAGACACGTATAAATTGCTGAGGAATGTCTTTTTCCCTAAAGAAGGGAATTTGGTAACATTCATCAAATCTACTACATATTGCTTTTTGATCCAATAATCTCTCTTCCACAAATTAGTGGGAAGGTACACCCTTACTACTTGAAATTAAAAAACTATGAAAAATTAGCTAATTGTAATTGAAAAACTATGGGAAATTAGCTAATTGTCCAAAAATAGATGAGTTAAATCAGTAATGTATTCTATATATCAGCAATGGTGTACTATGCAGCTATAAAAATAATAAACATCTCTTTCAAAGTAATATAGTTTGATTTTGGAACGTTTTAAGTAAAAAAAAAAAAGTTCAAAAAATATAATATGTTCTATGTTTTATTAAAAAATAACAAGTGAAGAAATATGAAAATATATTTGTGTCTCCTCTCTAAAAGAAAAATGGGAATACTAAACTTTTGCTGCATAGAATTGGTTACTTATAAGCAAGTGGATGGAAACATAGTTAAAAAATAAATGAAAGGGGTCCGGTTGTATCATTTCTATACAAATACAGTATAGCGTGGTTCTAATAATTGCAACTATGTCAATATTTTCCATTGGGGGAGGGAGGAAGGAAAGAGAGAGAGAGAGAGAGAGAGAGATCAGTAAAAACAATGGACAATTGTGGTAAAAGTATCATAAATTGGAATTTAAACAGGAGAAGATGGACCACACTAAATTTGCATAAATGATATAACCACTTTGAAGAAGGAGAAAGAACTAACCTAAGTAAATCTTGATCACTATATTTGGACTATATATCCTCAAGTTAAACACAAGCAACTTTTAAACAAATATTAAGCTCTAGTTAATACATTTATTTTGTAGAATTCAGGTTGGTAATTCTGAAATATTTTTGTGCCTTCTTAGGTCAAGCAAGAACTTAAATATATTGTGAATAATGGGATCATATTTCTCACTGTTAGGAGTCTATCCTAATTCTCTCTCTCTCTCTCTCACTCTCTCTCTCTCTCTCTCCTCTTCTATACCATCCATTCCTTTTCATTCTATTTAAAATTGTATAATCTTTTCTCTTTGTCTTGTATAATTTTATTAGTCATTTTTACTGCATTGCATTTTTAAAAATTATTTCTATGGAATAGTATCTCTATTCACTTTTCTAAGTCTTATCTTCCATCACAAAATTACATTTTTAAAATTAACAAATTAAAAATTTTAAGTTCTACAAAGTTATTTTCTTTTTATTATTTCAGTTTTATCAAAACATCCATTACATGTTCATGTCTATCTTTCTTCTAAACTATTCTAGCTCCTTAACAGCTTGTGAATTTGTATGGACTTGGTTTCAAAGAATGTGAGGCTACTTAACATACAAGAAAGTTAGTATATGAATGTTGACTTAGAGGGGGTAGATTGATTACCAGAGGAAAAAAAGAAAGATATGCAGTGCATATAGAAAATTTGCCACAATTTCTTTACAAGTTGGAATATCTCTTATGAGGAGTATTGAGGGGGCCACCCCTTCACAAGGTTAAGCAGAGATAGATATTCCTTAACCAAAAACCACAAACTTTCTTTTCTATTGGTGGAATCAATGAAAGATTCTGATTATTCCAGTATTGTATGCAGCAATTGAGCCAAGATAGTGCTTCTCCTCACTTGTGGATCTGGCTGCTACCCTTGGGAAATCAGGGGACATGAAGTCTTCATTATTGGACTCTATTATTGAGTTAAAATTGTTTTAAATCTGCATCTAGTTTCACCACGCATTACAAACAACAGATCCTACAATATAAACTTTTCTCAAGGACTTGAGAACTGAGTTTCTCATGGTCTCTTCTGCAGAGTCTCACAGTCAACAGTGATAAAACTAATATTGAGTTTCTTTTAACAGAAATTGGGAGGCAAGATAACAGCATGCAAATAAACAAAAAACATTTGCCATCTAAAAATCTGCTCATTCAGTCACTTATTAATTCAAAAATATATATTATGTGTTTACTTTGAGCAAGAAAGTGTTTTGAAATGTAGACATAGAGCAAGAAAAAAATGAGTAAACATATCTGCCCTCTTGGAACTTATATTTTATTAGTAGGGAGCAATAGACCATAAAAAATTAAAATATGTAATATTGTGACTATTGATAAGTGTTATGGAGAAAAACAAAGCAAAG
>NW_011888814.1:1288302-1290736 GCF_000151845.1 Pteropus vampyrus
AAAATTGGGCTATAAGAAAATTGCTTCAATATGATAAATAATATCTAACAAAATTTTTGGTCAAAAATAAATAAATAAATAAATTGATTAATTAATTGATTAATTTAAAGAAAAAATTGGAGTTAAGATGGCAGAGTAGGTAAACTCTATGCTTGCCTCCTCTCATGACCACATCAAAATTACAACTAAATTACGGAACAACCATCATTGAAAATTGCCTGAGTTCTAGCTGAACAGTCTGGAAAGATACTGCTGAAGCGAATCTTACTCCATAGGGTCAGCCCTGGCTCAAGATCTCCTCCATATAGTTCCTGGCCAGTCTCAACCAATGAATCTGAGAGTCAATCTCATTGAAGTGCAAACAGCAACCAAGGTTCAACTACAACAAGAGGGCACACACAACCCATAAAAGAAACACACTTGAAGCACCTAACTCAAATGACCAGGGAAGACTGAGCCCCTGGGCCCCACAGAACACTTACTATATAAGGCCATAGGAAAAAAAAAAAACACAGGGAAGTAGCCAAAATGGGGGAAAAAGAAACATGACCCAAATAAAAGAACAGAACAAAGTTTCAGAAAAAGAACTAAACAAAATGAAGACAATCAATATATCAGATGCAGAGTTCAAAACCCTGGTTATAAGGGTGCTCAAGGAACTTAGGGAAGGAATAGATAAACTCAATGAGAATTTTAAGAGACAGAAAACATAAAAATGGAGATAGAAAATATAAAAAAGAACCAGTCAGAAATGAGGAATACAATAAATAAAATGAAGACTTAGAGGAATCGACAGTAGATTAGACAAAGAAGAAGATCGAAGCAGTGACTTAGAAGATAAGGTAGCAGAAAATACCCAATCAGAAGAGCAACAAGTAAAAAAGAATCTCAAAAAATCAGGATAGTTTAAGGGGCCTCTGAGACAACATACCAACATTCACATCATAGGGCTACTAGAAGGAGAAGAGAGAAAAAGGAATTGAAAAACTATTTGAAGAAATAATGACAAGAAACTTTCCTAACCTGGTAAAGGAAATAGACATAAAAGCCCAGGAAGTGCAGAGAGATCCAAACAAGGTGAACTCAAAGAAACCACACCAAGACTCATCATAATTAAAGTGCCAAAAGTTAAAAACAAAGAGCAGCAAGAGAAAAGCAGTTAATTATCTACAAGGGAACTTCCATAAGACTGTCAGCTGATTTCTCAAGAGAAACTTTGCAAGCCAGAGGGATTGGGAAGAAATATTCAAAGTAATGAAAAGCAAGGACCTATAACCAAGACTACTCTACCTACCCAGCAAAACTTCCACTTAAAATTAAAGAACAGATAAAGAGTTTCCCAGACAAGTAAAAGGACTTCATCACCACCATTATTACAAGAAATGTTAGAGGGACTTCTTCAAGAAGCAGAAAAAGAAAATAGATTGAAAATATAAATAATAAAATGTTAATAACTACATATCTATCATCAATTACTTTAAATATAAATAGATTAAATTCTCCAATCAAAAGACAGGATGGCTGAATGGATAAGAAAACAAGACCCTTCCACATGCTGTCTACAAGATACTCCCTTCAGATTAAAAGACACACTCAGACTGAAAGTAAAGGGATGGAAAAAGATTTTATGAAAATGGAAATAAACAAAAAGCTGGGATAGCAGCTCTAAGCTCCAGAGCTGGGGCAGATAAAATAGACTTTAAGACAAAATAGACTTTAAAACAAAGGCTATAACAAGAAACAAAGAAGAACCCAGTTACCCCACTTCTGAGTATTTATCCAAAGAAACCTAAAACACTATTTAACGGAGACATGTGAGTACATATGTTTATTGCAGCATTATTTACAATAGTCAAGATATGGTGGCAACCTGGGTGCCCATCAATAAATGAAAGGATAAAAAAGAGCTGGTTCATATATGTAATTTACACAACCAGAAAACAAGAATGAAATCTTGCTATCTGCAACAACATGACTTGATTTAGAGAGTATTGCACTTAGTGGAGTAAGTCAGACAGAGAAAAACAAATGCCACGTGATTTCATTTACATATGGAATCTAAAGAACAAAATAGACAAACAGAACAGAAACAGACTCATAGATACAGAGTCTGTATCTAAATGTAATGGTTGCTAGATTGGAAGGGATTTTGGGAATGTTAGGTGAAAAAGAGAAGAGATCAAAAAGCACAAATTGGTAGTTACAAAATAGTCATATAGATGTAAAGGAATATAGTCAATAATATTGTATCAACTATATATGGTATCAGATGGGTACTATTTATCTGAGTCATCACTTCATAAGTTATATAAGTGTCTAATTACTATGTTGCACACCTGAAACTAATATAATATTGTGTGCCAACTGTAATTGAAAAAAATAAAAATGTTAAAAAAAGAATCTTTACCAAATTTTAATTATATACATTATAATA
>NW_011888814.1:1290786-1292016 GCF_000151845.1 Pteropus vampyrus
TAGATACAGAGTCTGTATCTAAATGTAATGGTTGCTAGATTGGAAGGGATTTTGGGAATGTTAGGTGAAAAAGAGAAGAGATCAAAAAGCACAAATTGGTAGTTACAAAATAGTCATATAGATGTAAAGGAATATAGTCAATAATATTGTATCAACTATATATGGTATCAGATGGGTACTATTTATCTGAGTCATCACTTCATAAGTTATATAAGTGTCTAATTACTATGTTGCACACCTGAAACTAATATAATATTGTGTGCCAACTGTAATTGAAAAAAATAAAAATGTTAAAAAAAGAATCTTTACCAAATTTTAATTATATACATTATAATAAAAGACTAGTCATGAATATCAAAACCAGGTATAAGACATTTGTGTTTCTTACCAAACAATATTTTTAGCATTTTATAAATTTTTTAGCCAGTTTAATAGGAATAGAAAGTGGAATTTGTAGCATTGAAACCATAAACAAAGAGAAATTATCATTATAAATAATAGATCTTTAGAAAAATGGAGCATCTAAATGGAAATTAAACCTCCTCAGATCACACAAGTTTCACTGTGACCCAGGCTAAAATGTCAGGTATTCTGGGGATTCTAAGATCTCTCCACAGAATTTTCTTTAGACTTCCGCAGTATGAATTAAATATACAAGATTACTAACAGAAAGAGAAGTCATCTTTGGATATCATAAAGTAGATTATATGACCAGGATAATATTATGCCTACGCACAGGAAGAGTCATTTATTTTATAAAAGAGAAAGTTAGGATATTGTTCCAATATAGCTCTTCCTACATTTAAAGCTAAATCTAAAAACAAACAAACAAAAAACCCCACACATTAAAATGTTTAGATAATTAAAGATGCAAATTTTGTCTCGGTTTTCAAACCAGAATTTTAAAGATAATCTGGATTTCATATTGTCAGTAAAGATAATCACTCCTTTAGCTGTAAATAAAATTTCATTAACTTTAAAAAATATTTTCTTCCTGAAAATATAAAGAAAAACAATTCTATCACATTGATTCTATTTTATTTGACATAATGGAATCTACACATACCATTTTGTTATCATAGTACTCATAGTATTCTGATATTTCCACCTTTCCTATATTAAGCCACTTTTATTTTCTATATGTTCTTCATAATGACTATATTGCATGTGTGTATCATAGTTCATGATATTTATGTGTGATGATTTATAACACTCTAATGTTAAAGTTTA
>NW_011888814.1:1292066-1294186 GCF_000151845.1 Pteropus vampyrus
AATGTAAATATAAATTTAAACTATTTTTTATTAAAATGATGCAATAAATTAAGCTCAACATATGAAATATAATATTAGAAGGACACAAATTCTAAATTAAGCTAAACACTAAAGTTAATGAATTTTTTAAAAAGTTTAAAGTCAAAATAAAACGATGTTCTAATAGATAAATAAAATAGGCAAATACCTAATAAGTGAGAAAGAAATAATTAAACCAAAATAAAGACTGAGAGAAGTATAATCAAAATAGAACAAAGACGAAAAGTACTAAAGTAACACTTAGAAATTTAGAGAAAATGGTTAATATTTAAGAAATGGTTATGTTGATGCAAAAATATGTAGAACATGTACATCATATAATAATAAACATATTCTCCATCAGAAAGGCTTTTAGAAATACCCATAAATAAATAAAGTACAAGGGCCATATGATTTGGGAGGAGTTTAAATCAAGTTTCATAGAACCGAAATACTCAATTAAAGAAATTTTTACAGCTCACCTATCCCAGGAAAAAAAAATCAATTTATCATTAGGATAAAATCACAGCTTGACAAATGTAGTACGTGAAAATGTATGGAGAAATTTTAGTTATAAATTTAAATACAAAAAAAAATTAGTAAACTAAGAGAAAATTGAATTCCGGTGATCTTATTAATACAAATTAATCAGAATTATGTTATAAATGCTTATAATTTATGTTCTAAAAGTATTTGATAAATTAGAGCAAATATTTTCAATGAAAATGTAAGTAAAATCGGGCTATAAGAAAATTGCTTCAATATGATAAATAATATCTAACAAAATTTTTGGTCAAAAATAAATAAATAAATAAATTGATTAATTAATTGATTAAATTAAAGAAAAAATTGGAGTTAAGATGGCAGAGTAGGTAAACTCTATGCTTGCCTCCTCTCATGACCACATCAAAATTACAACTAAATTACGGAACAACCATCATTGAAAATTGCCTGAGTTCTAGCTGAACAGTCTGGAAAGATACTGCTGAAGCGAATCTTACTCCATAGGGTCAGCCCTGGCTCAAGATCTCCTCCATATAGTTCCTGGCCAGTCTCAACCAATGAATCTGAGAGTCAATCTCATTGAAGTGCAAACAGCAACCAAGGTTCAACTACAACAAGAGGGCACACACAACCCATAAAAGAAACACACTTGAAGCACCTAACTCAAATGACCAGGGAAGACTGAGCCCCTGGGCCCCACAGAACACTTACTATATAAGGCCATAGGAAAAAAAAAAAACACAGGGAAGTAGCCAAAATGGGGGAAAAAGAAACATGACCCAAATAAAAGAACAGAACAAAGTTTCAGAAAAAGAACTAAACAAAATGAAGACAATCAATATATCAGATGCAGAGTTCAAAACCCTGGTTATAAGGGTGCTCAAGGAACTTAGGGAAGGAATAGATAAACTCAATGAGAATTTTAAGAGACAGAAAACATAAAAATGGAGATAGAAAATATAAAAAAGAACCAGTCAGAAATGAGGAATACAATAAATAAAATGAAGACTTAGAGGAATCGACAGTAGATTAGACAAAGAAGAAGATCGAAGCAGTGACTTAGAAGATAAGGTAGCAGAAAATACCCAATCAGAAGAGCAACAAGTAAAAAAGAATCTCAAAAAATCAGGATAGTTTAAGGGGCCTCTGAGACAACATACCAACATTCACATCATAGGGCTACTAGAAGGAGAAGAGAGAAAAAGGAATTGAAAAACTATTTGAAGAAATAATGACAAGAAACTTTCCTAACCTGGTAAAGGAAATAGACATAAAAGCCCAGGAAGTGCAGAGAGATCCAAACAAGGTGAACTCAAAGAAACCACACCAAGACTCATCATAATTAAAGTGCCAAAAGTTAAAAACAAAGAGCAGCAAGAGAAAAGCAGTTAATTATCTACAAGGGAACTTCCATAAGACTGTCAGCTGATTTCTCAAGAGAAACTTTGCAAGCCAGAGGGATTGGGAAGAAATATTCAAAGTAATGAAAAGCAAGGACCTATAACCAAGACTACTCTACCTACCCAGCAAAACTTCCACTTAAAATTAAAGAACAGATAAAGAGTTTCCCAGACAAGTAAAAGGACTTCATCACCACC
>NW_011888814.1:1295961-1304803 GCF_000151845.1 Pteropus vampyrus
CTGCAGAATTTTTTTTTTATTAAATTTATTGGCGTGACATTGGTTAATAAAATTATATAGGTTTCAGGTATAGAATTCAATAATATGTCATATGTGTATTGCATTGTGTGTTCATCATCCAAAGTTAAATTTCCTTTCATGGTTACCAGGGGGAAAGGGGAGTCGGGGAAAGGTAGATAAGGGTAAAGGGGTTAAGTATATGGTAATTGCTGCAGAGATTGGATGCTCTGGTAGCTAAAGAATATCTGACAATGAACGTCAGGGTTTGTTCCTATGCTCTGGCATTGAAACATGCAAACACAAATCCATTTGAAATGCCCTTCCTGAAATTTTAGGGCCAACGAACACTCACCATGCATCTATAAATAGGATCACCAGGCATACTTTATATTCAGCTTAGTTTAATGTATATTTGAAATTTGCTTTTTCATAAAACAAAAGCAACACAGAATTTTTTTAAAAAAATGATGGGAGTGGAAGCTGAAACAATTACAGAACATAAATATCTGTCCCTCAGAAGAAGCCGAAAAGATGAGATAATGTTTGTTTAAAAAAATTATTGGTCAAATCCTGTTCAGTACTAAGCTGGTATTGAGAACAGAACAGCTATGGGAAAGAGATTGGATGCTGTTAGATAGGGAGGAGGATAGCCTCTGAAGTGAAAAGGAAGCTAATAGGAATGACAGACGCCTGTGTCACTCTAGGATTTTTGCCTAAAATAAAGTTAATGAAGACAGAAACAGGGCCCTATTATCAGCCTGGGTGGAGGAAGGTACCCAGATACCCAGTCATAAGGCAGAGAAATATTTTGCAGCTTGAGAGAATGAAAGAAGTCATTATCATCTTCTGGAGGTATACGAGAGTATGCACATATTCCAAATCTTCTCTTTCGTATGGATGCTATAAGCAATGATATCAGAAAATATTTACCTATAACAGGAAAACTTGAAGACAATTTAAACTTTTGAGAAAGACACCCTGATTCATAGAGTTCCTCATGAATGACATCTGGAATTGCCTCTTAGACTTAACACTTTTTCTATTGATGAGTTTATCTAACACAATACACTAGCTTACCAGGCTTAAATGATTATTGACCATCAGATCTCATTTTGGAACATTTAAATCTCGCTGTTAAGGCACACTTGACAACTTCACTGTTGTTAATAATTCCTAAAATTGATTATAAGGCAGGGCCTGGCCTCTACTGTTTTTTAATTTTTAGTGTCAGATTCAGGCTCCTACAGGAAGATTGAGACCAATCAGGTTTTTCTAGACAACAACCTGAAAGTAATTGGAAAGGAGACTTAAAGACTATTCCTGTATTAAAACTGGTGCTTTACAACTTGCAGTGTCAACACCTGTATGCACCTAATACTACTTACCCATGGTCATTTTCTCTGCCCCAATGTATATAATTCCAGCGGACTTTTTATTTTTTTCCCAGGAAGAGGCGGAGATAGCCTAAGGATGACTGGAGAAAAATAATGATTGGCCAACTGAGAAGAAATAAAATTCTTTAGAATAAATACTTTGCCTACTTGCAGGGTAAATAGGGTTCTCTTACGATTTAATTAAATCTGATGTTTCGTCCGGCCAAGTTCAAATAGGCTTTTAGATGAGAAGCAAAATAAGGGATTTCTAAACTGCAGTCTCCCCTCATACACATTCAAAACATTACTGCCACACAAAATAAATATTTTGTGTCCTAATTCATCATTTAATTCTGTGGCCTAGTGATAGAGACTTCTGAGTAATATAAAGAGATGAATGATTTTACTAATGTAAGCAGGTTATGTAAAAATTAACACTAACACTGAAATTCATTTGAAATAACTTGCTCCTTTTGACATGGTTTGAGTACAGTAGTTAAAAATCTTCAATATCAGACATATCAATATAGCTTTGCATATGAGCCAAGCAATTACTTATTTAATAAATAAAGCACAGTCTAATTGCAAAGTTCAAAACATTATATCAGATTTTTAAATATGCCTGTTCCTTACCATGACATTTACTTTGAATATAGTATTTCATTGAATCAATGATTCACCACTATTTTATATGCCAATAAGAACAAAGATATTATGCTTATTTTATTTTATTTTATCCAATTAACTGTCTGTATTCTCTGTATAATCTTGAATATTTTGTTAGCAATGCCAGTTTGCTTTTCGTTTTTGTTGACATTATGCTTCTTAAAATGACACAATTATTTCTTTTACTTTAAAATTTTATTTCCTACTTTTGAAAAAAATCATGATAGTTAGACATAAATTGTAAATTAAAATATATTAAATTTTACATATATTAAAAGAAAATTATTTCTAAAATTAATTGGTTATGGAATACCTAAAATGTTTACATGATAAGATCAACTCATCTAAATCATTTTTTAATTCTTAATCATCAGTGATGTATTTTTCCACATAATGCTATCCGCTCAAGAAAATCACCGATTCAGCACTTCTTAATTTTTTTTAATATTTAAGGTATAAGAAAACTGTTACATATCTTGGATATTAAATCAAGGTGGATAAGGGAGAAAAAAATAAAAGAATTGAATAGTTGAATGGAAAATGCTGAAGAGAAAATTAGTGATCTAGATGATTCATCCAGAAAATCTTCCTTGAAATCAATGCAACGTTATAAATAAAAAGAATATATTTGAGAAAAGTTATAACAA
Organism: Pteropus vampyrus; assembly: GCF_000151845.1. Classification (NCBI taxonomy): domain Eukaryota; kingdom Metazoa; phylum Chordata; class Mammalia; order Chiroptera; family Pteropodidae; genus Pteropus; species Pteropus vampyrus. The sequence continues at coordinate 1,298,648 of NW_011888814.1, forward strand.
ATGGAGGACATATCAAAAATTCCATTATTATTCAAATGGGAGTCACAAGAGAAGATAAAAAATAAAGGGGTAGAATACGAAATAATAGAAGAACATTTGTTAATTCTGAAGAAAGACAAATGATCAGATTAAAGGCTTGACGAATACCAGGTAAAATTCATAGCTACCTACATCAAGGTACATCTTATGAACATTTTAGTACCAAGATTAAAATTTTAAAAATAAACATATGATCTATAAAAAGTTAAAGTTAAACATACATTGGTCATTTTTAGGTATTGAAACCAATTTTTATGACAACAGAGCAGTGCCTACAAAAGTTTTGGGAAAATTAAGTTAATCTTATAATTCTATAATAAATAATTTCAATGAGCTAACAAGACAAAAATATTTTTATATTTTCAAAAACTAAGTTTATTAATAACCAATATATTCCTGAAAGAATATATTGAGATACTTGAATGAAACGAAATGAATTTAAGAAAATTCAAAATAGAAAATTTAAAAAAATAGTAAGAGAAGAAATCATAATTTAAAATTAATTCCAAATAATTCCTAATAATTCTTGTTAAAAATTGAGCAACAGAGCAAGAGTCATCTGGGGTCTAGATGAACAGAAGGCCTACAACTAGGGAGAGAAACAACAAATCACCCTGCAATGACAGGAGGTAAGAGAGGGCAAAGATGAGAGGCTGCCCAGTCCCGAGTGGCTGAGTGGGATAGAGGCTGTGGCAGCTGCAGGTGGGAACTGAATATGCGACCAAACTTTTTTGCGTGAGGGACCTGCTCGCTCTGAGCACCAGCACCAGGTCAGCTGCTCAGGAGTGCACGAGCAGCTTACATGGGGACACTGAGCTGTCTGAGTGAGGGCCAAAGGCAAGGCTTTCTCCTGGGCAGAAGTATTGGCAGTATTTATTGTTCCTCTGTTGAGCCAACCCCTTCCAGTGCACAGACTCAGCGCTGCCATAGTTTAGATGTCATCAAACTGGATAACATAGGTCACTCTGCCCTGAGGATTCCCTGAAACTCCACCTCCCCCAACTTGCGGCCCTACCCAAGTCACATCCGGTTGTGTCCTTGGCAAGTCCTGTGCCACTTGCTGAGCAGTGCCAAGACTTACACTGGTGGCAGCTGGCCCTCGGTTTCTGATGTGGCCTCTTGAGGCAAATATAAGCATAGCATCTGTGGATTCCTTGCTGAATCTTAACAGGTGGTCTCTGGAGGGGCACAGGCTGGAGCTAAACTTGGCCTGCAGCTGGACCCCTCTCAGGACTGTGCCACTGGACATCTACCATGCAAAGCTACACTAATAAGACAGGGAGACTTGGGAGCTTTGCTTAGTACATAGGAACAGACACAGAAAGGCAGCCAAAATGGGGAGATAAAGAAGTAGGTCCCATATGAAAGAACAGAACAGAGCTCCAGGAAAAATGGAGTTAAGAAATCTCACAGACACAGAGTCAAAACACTGGTTATAAAGATGCTCAGTAAACTTAGGAGAAGTGTAGATGAACTCAGTGAGAACTTTAACAAAGAGATAAAAAACATAAAAATGGAAATGGAAATTATAAAAGGGAACCAGTCAGAAATGAAGAACACATTATCTGAGATGAGTATATTAGAGGGAATCAACAGAGTGGATGAAACGGAGGATTGAACCACCAATATAGAAGATGGAGAAGCGAAAGACACCTGATCAGAATAGGAAGAAAAAAGTAACCAAGAATATAATAATAATTTAAGGAGCTTATGAGACAAAATTAAGGGTAAAAACATCTATGTCATAAGGGTACCTGAAGAGGGAGAACAAGAATTTGAATATATCTTTGAAGAAATAATTATGGAAAACTTCCCTAACCTGGTGAAGGAAATAGACATACAAATCCCAGGAAGCTCAGAGAGTCTCAAAAAGAAATAAACCCAAAGAGGCCCACCCCAAGACACATCATAATTAAAATGCGAAAAGTTAAATACAAAGAAAGAACCTTGAAAACAACAAGAGAAAAGCAATTAGTTACCTTCAAAGGATCACCCATAAGACTGGCAGATGATTTCTCAAAAGAAACTATGCAGGACAGAAGGGCTTGACGCAAAATATTCGAAGTGATGAAAACCCAGAATCTACAACCTAGAACACCTTATCCAGCAAAACCATCATTTAGAGTTGAAGAACAGATAAAGAGCTTCCTACATGAAAATAACCTAAAAGAATTCTTCGACACTAAGCTAGTATTACAGGAATTTTTGGAGAAACTTCTTTGAAAAGAAAAAAACGTATCAAAGACATGACTAAAGAATGGTAATAACTACATTCTTATCAACAAGTACTTCAAGTAGAAAAGAATTAAGTGCTACAACCAAAAGATAGAGAAGCTGAATTGGTAGGAAAATAAGACCCCTACATATGCTGCCTACAAGACTCACTTCAGATTAAAAGACATACACAGACTTAAAGGAAGAGGATGGAAGAAGATATTACTTTGATGAACCGAGAGGATATTGCGTTGAATGAAATAAATCAGATAGAGTAAGGCAAATATTACATGTTTTCATATACACGTGGAATCTAAAGAACGAAATAAATAACAACAAAAAAATAGAAAAAAACTCATAGATACAGAGAATATTTTGAGAGCTACTAGACAGGATGGGGGATTGTGTGGATGATGAAAAAGGGCAAAGGGATTACAAATGGATAGATACAAAATAGTCATGGAGATATAAAGTGTAGCATCATCAGGAAAATACTCAACAATGTTGTAAAAAAAATGTAAAGGGGAAGAGAGGTACTAGATTTAGTGGGTTGACCACTATATGAGTTATACAGACTTTTAATCACTATGCTATACAACTGAAACTAATATGTTATTATATGCCAACTATAACTGAAAAAAAGAAAACTCATTGAATTGTACAATGTAAAAAAAGAAAAAAAAATGATATAAAAACGTCGAAAAAAAATTTAGCAACTAAATGGTCTTAAAATCCGCAATAATTTCATGGGTGTGATCATGTGACTAATTTTCACTTTGATCTATTAACATGGTGAAAGATATTGATAGATATCTTTACTTTTTAATCCTTTTATCTTAATTTCTTGCTTGCTAAAGTGAACATTTTAAATTTTGAATATTCCTTTCAATGTTTTAGCTTGACTTCATAAGTTCTAATATGTAGCTGTTTATCATTATTGTTTTTTATGTATTTTGATATATCAATTTTTAGCTCCTCTTCAACCCATGGATTATTTAAGAGGCAAGTTTAATTTTTTAACTTAATTGTGTTTATCACAAGTATGAATATACAGTCAGTCAAATAGTGTTATTTCATTTACAATTTTAATGCTCCCTCACTCTCTCCATTTTTTTCTTTCGTGGGGAATTTAGATTTTCCTTTTACTTTTTACCATTCTAGTAATTTGGAAATTTATAGTATCTCAAATTAGTTTTAGTTTTGCAATATTACTGTTTACCATAATTGCATTTAGCCTTTATTCTAAATTTAAAGTTCAATTCTTACTACCATTGGAATATCATTTAGATGGATTTACTCTTTGAGTAATGTCATCTTTATTTCTATTTTTTTCAAAGAATGGCTTAAGTATAATAAATTATTCAAATATTTGGATGCTGAACGTTCATCATTCCAAGAAAAACCTCTTCACGTTGTATAATTAAAAAAAAAAAAAGTTTTTCTCTTCTCTCTCTAGACAACAAGCTATTCAATGGCAGGGACTATGTTTTTTTCTTAGTTTTACACAGGGTCTAACATAGACTCACATGCATAGTTCCCTCAGCAATTTCCAAAATGAACAAACAATTAATAAGATAAAGGAATAAGTAAAGTGATGCTAAGTAGATTTTTTCTAGAACATATAATAAATAACACGAAAGTTTAGCACATATAAGCAGAAAAATCATAAAAGTTTAAAATATACATATCAATGCAAGAGACATACTAATGCAATATACAAAAATGTTTTATGTATGAAGAATAATCTCATTTCTATTCACTATACTTTAAAAGTAGAATTATGCTCTGAATACCCATTAAACGTATGACCTAGATTTGGAAAATCTTATTCATAATGGCCTTGATTTGTGCAAAAAAATCATTTGAATGCTAGGATACTTTAACATTTCTCTTGATTTAAATTTCCAAATAAAACTTCAGTTACAAAAAATATAGTGTCAATAATCTAAAATTTTATATTAAAAGTTAAACTCTGTAATTAACAATATTTCATATTTTTTAGAAATGTACATATCATAAGTTTTGAATATATAGTATTTAATTTTATGTTTTATATATCATACAAGATTGAGTTATTATTTCTGATATTTAGTTGTTACAGTTAGATGTAATAATTACTTTAAAAAAGTATCATCCATTTAATTATAATCATAATTATTATTATTTTTGGCTATGGTTATTCCTATACAATAAAAAGTGCAGTGTTGGTGGTATAGTGGTGAGCATAGCTACCTTCCTATACAATCAAAGTACTCTTAAAAAAGGAGGATCCATTACAGAATTTACAAGTAGTAAATTCATTACATAATTATCATCTTGTTTTTCTTGAACATGGTAATGGATGCTAATAAAACCTTTTCGACTTCGTCTTATTCAGAAGTCCAATGTCAATTTGACCGGGTTTAGATTTTTCAGAAAATGTTTCACTGCTGTGTTCATGCATTCAAGTTTATTGAGTTTTTAAAAAATTTACTTCCTTGGAGTTAGTGGTTCACTATTGATTCTAACATGCTAACTCATTACCTAAGTTTTGACTTGATTGCCATCCCTGGTATCACTCTCTGAATCAGGGAGAAGAATCTGTTTTAAATTCACTATTAACATTCATGAATCCTCGTCTCTCGTTGAAGTCCTGCCAGAGTCACAAAATGTCTAGACCACACTATTATCAGCTCTGTTTAAACCAAAATTAATTGACACTGATTTTTTTTTGAATAAAAAAATGTATTTGCTGAAAAAAAAAATATATTTTATTTTATTTATATTTTTAAGAAGACTTCTTTAGCATAAACCCAAGAAATTATAGTACTACTAATAAATATTTTCTTGTCTTGATATATTTTTTACTATTCTATTCAAGAGTACTGAAAATCCATAAAATCTATGATGAGTAATCTCATTTTTTGTGCAAACAATGTCCTCTTTTAAAAGGAGAAAGAATCAATGGAACAAAGGGAAACATCATTCTCTAGAACTTGGACTGTGACCATGGAAAGCAGCATCTCTTATTTGCTATCCATGTATCTTTCTTTAAGTGTCTGTTCAAATCTTTAAATTGTGTTTTCCAAGTTCTTTACATATTCTCTAAGACTTTCATCAACTGTGTGTTTTGAAAATATTTTCTTTCAGTCTGTGGCTTGTCCATTTATTTTCTTATTTGATTCTTTCGAAGAGCTGAATTTTCTCATTTTGTTATAGTCCAACTTTTTATTTTTAAATTGCGTGTTTTGAGTTGTATGCAAAAAATCTTCGTCTAAGCCAAAGTCATAAATGTTTCCTATCTTTTCCTGTAAAAGATTTATAGCATTATGTTCACACTTGGGTTTATAATCTTTGTATAATCACTTTTGGGTTGTTTTTGTTTGATTTGAAGGATTTGCCAAAGTTTACTTTTTTTTCATATGATGTCAGGATGTTTCAGCACAACTCATTGAAAGTCTATATTTTCTCCATTTAATTTACTTCACAATTTCTTTGAAAATCAGTTGATACTTTGTGTATCTTTTTGTATTATAATTTCTCATCTATTGATTGTTGTGCCCTACCTTTTGTCAATACCCTATTATGATGTTAATGACAGTTTTGGGCAAGCCTTAAAATTAAGTAATGAGAGTCCTTCTAAATGTTTTCTTTCATTTCAAAATTGTGTTGACTAATTTAGTTCTTCTGCCTTTCCATATATATTTTGGGATCAGCTTGCATTGCAAAAAAAAGGGCTCTGAGTTTTTACTAAGATTGAGTAAAATTAATGAATTGATTTTGGAAAACTTCCCATTTTAATTGAGAATTTTAATCCATTGAAATAGTGCATCTCTCAGTTTATGTATGTTTCTTTGATTCTTCTTATCAGTGCTTTATATATTTTTAGCACACAGACCTTGCACATATTTTGTTACATTTATG
>NW_011888814.1:1305848-1315607 GCF_000151845.1 Pteropus vampyrus
CCTTCCCATTAACATGAATTAAAATGATTATAGTGTCTTTTTTTCCTCTCTCTTTTATTACAGCCTAGCAAAGATTACACAGGTGGCACAGCCAGAATAAAGATAAAGATTTTCAGGTACCTCATTTATTTAGTTTTTACAATACTTGTAAACTGGATATTAAAAGTTGTATTAAGCACATTCATGTATTATGTGCAACTACATACATGTACACACACATATATATATAAGAAGGCTACACAATAGAGGATTTACTTTAGTGCACAGATGTCACTTGTAACCATACTGAAGCAATGACCAGATATTTCTGTTTCTACTTACATTACAATAACCATGAAACCTCAGTAACATCAAGATTAGAACAACTTTAAATAATTTGAGGAACAAATGGAACTATGAATAGGTTAAATATTAGAGTTTTAGTTGTTCACATATTAGCACCAAAACATAAGGCCAAATGTCTAAAACATTTTTTCTGACATTAAGAAGTAACCATTTTCAAGTGACCATAATACAAGTATGACATTTGTGAATAGAGAGTTGGAAGAAAGTAAAATTGAGTAGAAAGATGTCTTTCTGGGGCTGCTCTGAAAACGTTTCAGTAAGGCAATAAGAAACCCAAGCTAGGAATGACCATTAAAGGAATTGTGCTTTGGATAGAAATGTCCAGGATATAGTAGCTAACTCTGCTTAGTATTTGCAAAGTCTGGGGAGGGTATACCTCAGTATGAGTGCTGTGGTGGATACCAAAGCTACACCTGCTGTAGGATGTCTGCTAACTATACTTCTTCCTTTGCTGGGAGACCCCGAGGAAACAACCTCATATTTGTCATTGTAAATAACAGGGAAATACTAGAAAAATAACTATAGAATAATCTTAGAAAAGCAAAGCTATTCCAGTGTTAAATTACTGTTGATGAAAGCCAGAAATTAGGGTTAGCCTTATTACACTAATGTCACTTTATTAAAGTGATTCATGAGCCAAAACCTTATTTAGAATTTAAAATGTGTTTATAGAGATATTTATACATTTATTTACTATTTTTCTAGGAGATACAACCTTCAATCTTCTCATAGAATTCAAACAGAATTCAAAATGCAAATTTATGGCTCTAGCAATTTACAATTTGTGTGAAGACAAACATTATAAACATTTTGGGAATAATTGTACTGTGTTATCAGATGTATAGAAGTATCATATTCTTTGCATGATATACAAAAAATGTTAAGGAATATTTTATTATCACTATGAATAAACTATAAATCATAGATATGCTAGAGGATGCATATTTTCTAAGAGAGAGATTTACTTTGTCTGTGATGTAAAAATCATAAACAATTTTGTTAATGATACTAAAAATTTTAAATATAATATTAACATGATGATTTTATAAATCATCAGACTAGCATTAAGGAAAGTTCTCTTAATCTCTGGATCCTATCCAAAGTCTTGGGGGGAAAATGATGAAAAGCACTACTGTAGTTTCAACAGAGTAACTCTCTTCTATGAAAATTATACAAAGCGAATATTCAGTAAAAATTCAGTGATATATATGTAAGAAATAAAAGCAGGACATTATGTCTTAGAGAAAATTATAGTATATAGAAATAATTATATTATGGTAAATCTTTACCCTGAGCTATTATGCATTTTAAAAATACTATATTAACAATTCAACATTTCAATAACAATTAACTATTTAAGAATGTAAGGCAATTCTTGTAATTTGTAAATAATTATAGCTTTCAATTTTGGTCATATATTTTGTTTCAGGAACTATAATAAATATTTTATGTCTTAGAGAAAATTATAGTATATAGAAATAATTATATTATGGTAAATCTTTACCCTGAGCTATTATGCATTTTAACAATACTATATTAACAATTCAACATTTCAATAACAATTAACTATTTAAGAATGTAAGGCAATTCTTGTAATTTGTAAATAATTATAGCTTTCAATTTTGGTCATATATTTTGTTTCAGGAACTATAATAAATATTTTATGTCTTAGAGAAAATTATAGTATATAGAAATAATTATATTATGGTAAATCTTTACCCTGAGCTATTATGCATTTTAACAATACTATATTAACAATTCAACATTTCAATAACAATTAACTATTTAAGAATGTAAGGCAATTCTTGTAATTTGTAAATAATTATAGCTTTCAATTTTGGTCATATATTTTGTTTCAGGAACTATAATAAATATTTTATAACTATTATCTCACTTTAATCATCACAAAATTTAATGATATAATCATTATTATTCTGTTATATATAAGGAAATTAATGCTTAGAAAAATTAAATAACTTGCCTAAGAACATGCATCTGTTAAATGGCTAAGATAAGATTTCAACCAAGATTTGACCTAATCTTATACTCTTAAATATTATTCTTTATTTATTTATAAAGGAAAGCAGAACCTAAGTTTTATGTATATATAAATAATGCAATTGAAGATACAGGGTAATTTCAAATTTTATTTATTTATTTTCCTCCCTATCCCCTAACTATATACCATAAATTTTATATGATGAGCTTAGTTATATTTATAATCAAGAAAACAAACAAAAAATTATGAAAATAATACTCGGGTCTTCCAGATGATTTCTGCTACACTAAGGAGTAGAAAATCTTATCTCCTCTTCTGTGAAGTCTGTGTTTGTTCAGAAAAAGATAAGAGATACTCTCTACTCTTTTTCTCCTAACCTCTTCCCCTATCATTATTTGCTGGAGTGCTCTTTGCCAGATTCAAAACTGCAGGATGGTGAAGATGGGATATATAAATCCCATGTGGCTGCCTACTTTTATGCTCCCAGAGCATGCAGATATGTAAAACAGCCCCTTAAATGTTTTTGGCTCATGGGAAAAGTCAAGCTGCACTAGCTGTCTCTGTGTTCTTGAAAAGTTACCTGAGGGGATTTTACTCCAGCAATTCCTTTAACCTAGGCAGAAGCATGTCTACTTTGGGTGGCTTTCTGGGATTCTTTTCATAGACCCTTGTCCTTGAGGGTTATATTTCTGCTAAGTCCTTCTTGCCCACACCTACCACCACTTTAACTCTGCTGAACAAGACATATCATGACCAACCTCACACTGATTTCTCTTTTGTGCTCACATCTGGTTCATAAGAAGCGTTCACTTCTCTCTTGTTTTGACAAACTCTGGATGACTAGGCAAATTCCAACATAGCAGCAGCCTTTCAGTTGCTTCAGAAGCAGTTGGTCAGCCCTTTCTTTTCCCTCTAGAAGTCTCCAGTTCTCTACCCACTTTGGTTTTCACAGTTATGAGTCAGGCACCTAAATTTGGTGCATCCTAAGGACAAAGAATACTTTTCATAAATCTGCAATATTACCTTGGAGGCCATGAGCCATGAAAGAGGCTATGGAAAACTTTGTAATTTTTCACATAAGAGTACAAATGTTCAATTCATGGTCATCTATATATAACACGTATACTTTTGAAAACTTAAAAGCGAGGAGGAAATGTGGCATTCTAGCATTCTGTTCCATTTACATTGAGTGGCAATCATGGAATAAATATAATACTGTGGGATCACAGGAGAGGAACACTAATTTTTCTAAAGATAGATCACAGGTTTCAATAGTGTGAAGAACTCCCAGAAAAATCTTTTGTTTTTTGTGCTCTTTATATTTGAAGGTGATTGGTATATTGATTAACTGAATTCTATTTTGGGACTTTCATATCCACTGGTACTAGAATAGCTGTGACCTAATTACTTTTAAAAGCATACTATGACTGATCTCCAATAGTCAAGCCACATTGATTATAATAATACTTTATAGTTTTACAATATATTCAACTGAGAAATAATTTAGTCATAGAGATTACGATAACATTTACACATTATAGTTTAACTGCTTAAGAATGATTGCTCTAATCAAGAATTTAGTGTCCAGATTAGTAAATTCAATATATGTTAGTAAAGTCAATATATGTCAACTGGCTAAAGTATTTTAGAGACACCCTTACTTTCCCCCAGCATTATTGGGTGTAAGATTCTAGTTATTCATATATGTGTCTGATATATTCAAGTATCAGTAGTCATACTTGATTGTTAAAAAACTTAGTCCAAAGAGGTTTGGTTTCTAAAACCAGCCCCTGAAATATGGTCACATTTGCCTTAGGTAATTTTCATGAAAAATGTTTTCAAACACCCAAAGCCAAGATTCCTTAAACCTGTAGAGTAGATTGCCTGAGGTTTGGTTCCTATTTGTTAGTAAATATTCATGTGACAGAATTGGGTTAAAGAGGCTATTTGCATCCTAACACTTTTCAGGTTTTTAGGAACTATCTTTCTATCCTCTACTTCCATTTGGAAATCTACCAAAATGCTAGTTCAAAACAGCAGTGGGTGGTGAAGGATTCAGAATTGTGGGAAGAACAATATTTAGAAAGGCTCACAGAGACAATGGCATTTTAACTAAGTATTAAAAATGAGTAAGATTTTGTCAGGTTGACTGTGACCTATGAGGAACAAAATTATGCATGTAGAATTTTACTATGTAGAATGATCTGGAGTGTGGTTTATTCCAGAAACTAAACTATGGCTGAAATTGAAGGATTTTAAGGTAGAGGTAAAGGCAGGAACAGGATTATAAAAAGGTTTCTTGGTATACTTTAATGCTTTTCAAACTTTTTGATCACAACTCATAAAGAATACATTTTTATATATATTCATATGACCTTTTATACACACACACACAAACAAAAATGTCACAAAATAATACTAATAGTTTACTAGTTTATATATACCCTTAATATTTTATTTACTATTAATTTCTGATACATTCTATTCTTTTATTTTATTGAATGGCTAATATTGAAACCAATTAATTTATTTCTTGACACATGGATTGAACATAACCCATAGTTTAACATTATCTTACAGAACTTAACCAACTTCTTCGGTGTCCAACAAATACAGTCAGGAGGGGAACCCCAGCAGTTGGTGGCCGGTACACGAGCAGAGTCATGGGGTCAGCATTTGTCTTTGCCCAGAAGTATACGTGCATGACACTTGCATATGCTGAAGGGAGTGAAATATTAAATAGCAAATAAGAAATTCCATGACAGATTGAGAGACTACAGAAGAAAGGAAATTTTAATACCGTTAAGTGAATTTTTTCCTGTGTTTTGAACAGAGTACATCATTTTCAGTTCATTTGTTCCTCCAAATTACCAGGTTATCAGATGCGCAAAAAGCACTATCCAATAGAAATGTTATACAAGCCAAATATGAGATTTTAAATTTTCTAGTAGCTATATTTAAAAAAAATAAAAAGAAATTGGTAAAATGATTTTTAATATTTCATCTAACTCAATATTCTAGAATATTAATAATCAATAATAAAAATACAAAATATTAATGGCATATTTTACTTTTTTCTTTCTAAGTCTTTGAAATGTTCTGTGTATTTTATAATTATAGATTATCTTAATTTGAACTAGCACATTTAAAGTACTCAATAGTCACATGTAATTTGTCATTGCTGTATTGGGCAGTGTGGGTCTACGAAATGGGGAATACTGGTAGATTTTATGCTAGGGTTTGTGAGCACCAGTTCGACCTAGAAAGGTATTTCTTTCTCTCTCTCAGTTGCATAGAGAATGAAATAGATTGTGAGATTGAAGACGAGAAGAATTGAGCATTAGCTTTTTGGATTGCAGACAGGGCAGATTTGAGAGGTAAATGGATAGAATTATCAGAACTTGGACACTTATTACATGTGAGTGTTTACTAGTGACAAAGAAAGAGAAAAGAGAGAAAGGAAAGGAATTCTAATGACTGCGAGGTTTGTGTACTTTGTGATTGGGTGGGTGGTGGTGCCACAATTCAGGATAATGTATCCAGAATGAGAGTCACAGCACACTTTCATGCCTTTGTTATTATATTCTGTTTATTATATTCTGTTGTTATCAAGGTGGCCTGAGATATTCCTCAGATGATTTAATGATGTTCAAACAGATCTTATCCTGGGAAATACACTGGTAATTTAGAATTAGAAAAAAAACTTTATAAATTCTTTGAGTCAGTAAATTCCAAGATAAACTCTGGGATTGGATTCAGGGCCAGTCCTGTGAAGAGAATAGACCAGCTCTTTAATGAGCATATGAAGAAAACTAGCCTAGTGAGATTGGGTGACTTTCTCAAATCCTGTTTAGACATGAACGAGAACTAAGCTTCACCCATTTTAGTGTTTTTCCTCCTCCAGGACTTTCTTCAAAACTTTATTCTCAGTTGTTGGTTTCACCTTATACTTTTAGAATAAGATTATTTGAACAAAATATCCTTACTTTAACTTTAAAATATCTCTCTGCTTTCACCTTTTCAGTCTTCCTTCGATTTTCTCTGCAAGATGTTCTCTACTCTTTTTGAGAAGTAATATCTTCCCTGTTCTCTGGCTCTCACCTGCTTTTCATTCTTCTTAGATCAATGTGTTTTTCCATTTACTTTTTGAGATCAATATTTTGAGATGCCAGCATGTACTCTGTAAAAACTCTTCTTGGTTATTTATATTGCTCCATATCTTTGTTTAAAGGCTGCATTTCTATGCTGAATTGGTCAAGGTGGAAAAAAGAAATGAAGAATGATCTTTAGTTTTAGAGAAATTACATATGAACCTATTCTGCATAGTTCAGTTTTTTTACTTCAAAAACAAATTTGCCCCAAGTGAATTAATCAATATCGAAGATCTAGTATGCAATAACAATTTAAAACACTGTTAATAAGTAGTACTGACACTTATATTTGTTAAAGAGTAAGCTCTGTGTGTGTGTGTGTGTGTGTGTGTGTGTGTATTTGTGTGTGAATGTATTTCTGTGTTTGCTATTTAACTCTACTTAATGTGATAGAGAAAATATAGACTGAAATTTGAGTAAGGATATCACTAATGGAGACATTAGAGAATGTCTATATGATGCACAATAATGTAGTAAATAAATTTAAGTTTTGAATAAGGACGAAAATGTAAACTCAGTATATTATTCCAAGAATACTGGTGGTTAATAAACTTTCTGAATCTTTAAAAATCTGAAAATGTTTTTATTTTGTTATTCCACTCAATTATTCAGTATATAATTATAGGATCAACTTAATTTTTCCAAAACTAAAAAATTGTAACCATGGCTCTGTTGTTATTAACTGTAAAAAATTTTCTCCAGTAATGCTTATTTTTGCAGTAGCAATGGAGGGCGCAATGATGACCTAGAAGATAAAGGGAAAAACTGAGAATAGAAAAGAAAATGGCATCTTTCTAAACCAATATTCCTGTTTCAGAAAATTACTGAAGACTAAAAAAAACAAAAGTGAAAAACGTAATCGAAGATATTCTCATTCACACACTTTTATTATTTTTCATATCCATCTACAAGGTCTCAGTGGACAAATCTTTTTGATAACAACTGGTAGGTTGAGTGGAGAGAGCCCAAGATAACTCCATCATAACAAGTATAACCTTAGAACAGCTGTTTTGTCTCTTTCCTTTTTATTTGTTAAAGAGATTTAATGATAATTATTTCTAATGTTTTTTCCAACTCTGATGTCCTGTGAGTCAGTATTTTGGTGTCTTTGAAAGTTAGAATATCTTCATATGTACACATCATAAGAGAAGAGAATTTGGAGGAGACAGACATGAGTTGAATCTTGGCTTCATCATTAACTACTCGTATGAATGGGTAAGTCGCATAACCTCTCAAAATGTTTGGCTTCTCATCTATTAGTAAATGCTATATTTTAAAGAGATCTTTCAGAATTTATGGATTATTCATATTAATTGCTGAGGCTCATGTTAGTCACACACAAGGTACTGCAAAAGGTGGCTTTTATAAGTGACTTATTTGGTCAGAATTAGAGTTTAGGCTTATAAATATAAAACTTTTATTTTATTTTTAAGTTTATTTATTTACTTATTTATGAATTTTATAATTTTAAAAATTTCTCCCATTGTTAAATTTCTTTCTGTCACCACATATTTGACCCCATTTACCTCATCTACTTCTTCATCCCTCCCTCCCAACACCCTATGGTAACCACTGTCCATGTCCATTAGTCTGTTTGTTGGACCTGCTCATTTGTTGCTTTTAGGTTTATATTCCACATATTAGTGATATCTGTGGTTTTCAATTTTTTCTGTCTGGCTTATTTCGCTTAGCATGATTATCTTGAAGTCCATCCATGTTGTCACAAATGGCAGTATTCCATCTCTTCATATGGCTGAGTAATATTCCATTGTATATATGTACCACAGCTTCTACACTTAGTAGGACACTTCAGTCACTTTCATGTCCTGACCACCGTTAATGATGCTATAAACATCAGTGTGCAAATAATTTTTAAGATATGGGTTTTCAAGTCTTTGGGGTAAATACCCAGTAGAGGAATTGCTGGATCATATGAGTAGATCAATTCTTAGTTTTTTGAAAATTCTCCATACTGTTTTTCATAGTGGCTGTACCAATTTGCAGTCCCACCAGCAGTATATGAGTGTTTCTTTTTCTCCGCATCCTCTCCAACACTTGTTATTACTTGTCTTGTTGATAACAGCTATTCTAACGGGTGTGGGATGCTATCTCATTGTGATTTTGATTCGCATTTTCCTAATAGCTAGGGATGATGAGCATCTTTTCATATGTTTGTTGGCCATTTGTATGTCTTCTTGGGAGAAGTATCTGTTCAGATCTTCTGCCCATTTTTTAACTGGATTGTTTTTTTATTGTTGTTGAGTTGTATGAATTCTTTGTATATATTGGATATTAGGTCCTTATCAGAGAAGTTGCTTGCAAATATATTTTCCCATTAGGATGGTTGTCTCTTTACGTTGTTGACGGTTTCTTTTGCTGTGAGAAAGCTTTTGAGTTTGATGTTACTTTCATTGACTTTGAGGTCAAATTCAGAAAATCCTCTTTAAGTCCAAGGTCCTTGAGTTTAGTCCCTATGTTTTCTTCTATGCAATTTATTGTTTCAGGTCTTACATTCAGGTCCTTAATCCATTTTGACTTAATTTTGGTTTATGGTGATAGACAACAGCCTAGTTTCATTCTTTTGCAGATAGCTTTCCAGCTTACCAAGCACTATTTATTGAGTAGGCTTTCCTTTCTCCACTGTGTGTTTTTGACTTTTTTGTCAAAAATTATTTGCCCATATAAATTTGGGTTTACTTCTGGACTTTCGATTCTGTTCCACTAGTTCGTGTGTCTGTTTTTCTGCCAATACCATGACATTTTGAATATTATTGCTTTGTAGTATAATTTGAAGTCAGGTAGTGGTGCCTCCAGCCTCGTTCTTTTTTCTCAGGATGGCTTTGGCAATTCAGAGTCTTTTGTGCTTCATACAGATCTGGTGACTTTTTGCTCTATTTCTTTAAAATTAGCCAATGGGATTTTGATGAAAATTAGCCAATGGGATTTTGATGAAGATGCTTTTAAGTATGTTGATTCTTCCAATCCAAGGACACAGAATATCTTTCCATTTCTTTATATCTTCGATTCCTTTTAATAAGCTCTTATAATTTTCATCATATAGATCCTTCACATGTTTCATTAGATTTATTCCTAGGTATTTTATTATTTTTGTGCAATTGCAAAAGGAATTATTTTTCCACTTCTTTTTATGACACTTTATTATTAGAAGATAGGAATGCTATAAATTTTCTAACATTGATTTTGTACCCAGAGACTTTACTCTATTTGCTTATTGTTTCTAGTAGTGTTCTTGTGGAGTCTTTA
>NW_011888814.1:1317462-1322281 GCF_000151845.1 Pteropus vampyrus
TTTACTTTGAATCTATATTTGTCTTTGGAACTGAGATGTGTCTCTTGGAGGCAGTGTATGGTTGAGTTTTGTTTTTTGATATAATCTGCAATGCTGTGCTTTTTTCTTGGTGAGTTCAGCCCATTTACATTTAGGGTGATTATTGAAATATGAGGTCTTATGGCCATTTTATCTTTTGCTTTCTGGTAGCTCGGTGTTTCTATTGCTTCCTTGTACTTGTGTGTCTATTTTCTGGCAGGGGGAGGCAGTGGGAGCTTCATGCATTTTTTCTCTGATCCTTATTGTTTTATGTTATACACTTCAGTTCTGAATCTTTGGCCTAATGTTACCATTCTGAATATGCAGAGGATATTTATGTACATATAGTAGTTTATTTTCTTCCGCGTGTGCCTTATCTCCATTCCCCTTTGCGAATTTGGATCTTTGAAGCCTCCTCTTTACAGTCATTGCTGTCTCAATTTATCTCTATGTATGCTGAACTATCTTGCTATAGCAAATCTTTTTGTTTAAGCTTATAATGCCCTGTTCTTAGTAAAGTTTGCCGTCTTCTGCTTTTATCTGCCTGCTAGTTGCCTTACTCATAGTTATGTATTTTTTTGTCATTTTGTTTTAGGTGAGCTAACTGCTTTCAGTATTTTCTGTAAAAGCGCAGGCCTTGTAGTGGAGAATTTCCTCAATTTTCGTATGTCTGGAAAGGTCTTTATTTCTCCTTCATATCTAAAGGAGAGCTTTGCTGTAACATTATTCTTGTCTCGTAGTTCTTTTCAGTTAATAGTTTGAATACTTGATTTCACTTCTTTCTCACTTGTAAGGTTAGTGCTCAGAAATCCAACGACAATCAAATAGGTTTTTTTTTTTTAATAAATTACTATCTTCTTTTCCCTGACTGACTTGAGAATTCTTTGTCATTGATTTTTGATTATTTTAATAAAGTGTGTCCTAGAGAAGGCCATTTGGGGTTGAGATAATTGGACATTCTGTTGATTTCTTAAATTCCAAGCTCTAGCTCATTCCTTAGATTTGGAAAATTCTCATCAACTATTTGTCTGAAAATGCTTTCTAATCCCTATTTCTTTTCCTCAAGAATTCCCATTATTCTAATGTTTCCTCTCCTGGTAGTATCAGCTAGTTCTTGTATTTCTCTTTCATTACTTTTCATTCTTCAGTTTCTCTGTTCTTCCTTATGATTTATTTCTAGATTTCTGTATTCAATATCACTGATTCTTTCCTCCATTTGGTTGACTCTATTTCCCAAGCTTGCTATTTCATTTTTCATCTCTTTCAGTGTGTTTTTCATTTCCAGAAGTTCTTTTTGCTTCTTTTTGAGGGTTTTAGTCTCCTTGTTAAAAAAACTCATTCTGCTAATCTAGTTGTTTTTCAATTCCTGAAATTGTTGATATGAATTATTTTGGATCTTACTGAGTTTTATCAGAAGTAACATCCTGAATCATATAAGTTGCATATTTCTATGTCTGTAAGCTTATTTTCTGGAGTTTTTTCTCTTTTTTTTCTGAGATGCTTGTCACTTTGGTTGTTCATAGTGTTTAGTGGACTATTTCTCCACCAGAGCATTAATGGAAGTGTATTCTGCTTATTTTCTGGAAAGAAGATTTATTATATAAAGGTCTCTCTTTAGCCTGTTGTAAAGAAGGCATTTTTCTTTTGGTTTCCAGTAGGTGGTGTCTAAGCCTCTTGGATCCCTGCTTTATATAAAGTCTTAGTAATGACTTTTTTTTTTCCTTATAGATATTCAATCACAATTGCTACCCTCAGTCTGTCCCTGTCAGTGTTAGTGACAGTTTCAGTAGCATTTGCTTGGATTGACCTGGGGTTCTGTGGTTTTTGTCCTGGAGGATATGGGTGGAGGGGCCCTCTTAGTTGTCATTTGGGGGCTGTGCCTCAGCCTCGTATTTTGCAACCACAACTGGTAATAATTAACAGTTTCTTCTCTGCCATCTCCACTTCTTTGCTGTCCCCACTTCTCTGCTTTCTGCTCTGATGCACTGCCACTGGCTGCATTGAGTTGACAGCTCTCTCAGTCAGGACTGTTCAGGGAACCCATCACACCTTCTCTCCTCCCCCTCCTCCTGCAGGAAGCTCCTGGTGGCTGTGAGAGGCAGCTTCTTTATTTGTTCCAGTCCACCGCCCAACACCCAAGTTTCTGACCTGTGGTAGTTCTTATGCACAGATCCCACACTCAGACGTGCTGGTGTGTATTTTGGGTGTTTTTAGATGTTCAGCTTATTGTTGTTTCAAGGGGAGAAATCTGGGGATGTCTCTCACTCCACCATGTTTCTGATATCACTCTAAAACTTTAATTTTTTAAATATAAATCATTGGTAATATTTCTACAAAAGATTGTGCTTTATGTCCTCAATGAATGCAGTAACATAATATATCAGAGTTCTACTCTGGGTCCAAAAGACTTGCTTCATTATAGTTGTCTTAGGGAGCAAGTCAAAGAAAAAACTCGCATAGCCATTTCTGCTATGATCCATAAAATGTATGTATATATTGTTTATATAGGATTTAGGGGGAAATTCTTTTTCGATGCTTTAAAACAAACAAAAATCCAGACAAATATTAATATAATATTTTTACATTTTTTAGACATACAATAAAATGTACATATTTAAAACATACCTCTTGATAAGTTATGACATATGTATATTTGTGAAAGCATCACTACAATGTTGATAATGAAAAATTCATCACAATCCCATAGGCATTTATTAATGGAAGGAAAAATAAAAATAATTAATTGATAAATGAAATAGATGTTCATATTATAGGTTTCCTATCCCTGCTAACCAGAACAAAGTAAACAGTCCTATGGCATTTTCAGATGACCTGCTTTTCTGCAAGTTTTGCTAACATTTAAAATGTGAACATTGGCTACAGACATCTTTGGTGTAGCCCATTTCTCTCTTCAAATGTATTTCAGTAAATCTTACTTTTCCTAAAAATAAAGTAAAAATAAAAACTAAACATAGTGTTAAAGGAAGTATTTCTATTGAAGGAAAAATCGTTTATTTTAATGTATCTGAGCAACTTCATGCAACATTAAACATTTTGTAAAGCTTCCTGAAATTGGCTTGGCAAAGCAAACCTTTTTACAAAGAGGAATTAAATTCAGACATTCTTTTCTTTTAAGGAATTAACAGGCTCACTAAAGACTAGTCAGTTGTCGAGGCCAGTAGAAATTTGAACCAAGAATGATCGCTTAGGTGCATGGTTCAATTTCTGGCTTACGTTACCAGTTAGCGAAAGCACTATGCATTAATTCTAACTTTCCACCAAGCAATAGAGGAGTATTATATGCGTGTCTACTATACAGGTTCCAGAGGAAAAAAAATTCTTGAAATACCAGTATGCATGTTTTTTGTACTTCCTACTATTGCTTCTGCCAAATGGCAAGGATATATTTATCTGTGAAGTAAATAATCACTTCTGATTAGACATTCAAATAGTACATTTGCAAACATTTACCTTTAAATTAAAACACTGAATAAACTAATCCTTCGAGGGCACTAAATTACCTAATTAATTTGTTAATCTGATCAGATTATTAAAACATTACAACCTGATTGCATCTCTTGAGACTTAAAATATAATTTTCGTAAATCTAAACCTCAAGTTATCATGATTTTAAAAATAACTTTCTCATTCCTTTTTTATCATATCTTACACACATACAAAATAACCATCATATTAACAGAATAATGCTCTTTATGTATTCTTATGCCATAGATGTTCTTAGATAGACGTACATCTAAAGTAAGCATAAAAAAGAAGACATAAATCTACTGTTTTAAATACAGGGATCCTTTACTCTATTTAAGATAATCCTTGAGGAAAATGTGAATGATGAAAAAAAGAAGGAAGAAAGAAAGATGGAAGAGAAGGAGGAAGATATATTAGTGTCATATAAAACAACAGCCCCCTGGCATTTTGTGGTTAGAACATAGATAAGAACAGCTTATTTGAAGGGTGATTTGACAAATAGTCAACATTTGCAAGTTGCATGCATATTCCTTGTCTCATGAATTTATCTTGTAAAAATAAGCTCTAATATAAATTTGTGGAGGTCCATCAAAATATGTGAACAAGAATGTTTATTACAGTGTTAATTATAGAATTAGAAAATAAACTGGAAGAAGCTTATTCATATGAAACTTATGTTAATTCTGTACAATGTCATACTAAATAGCTGCTTAAAAAACAAAGATTTATGAATATTAATGTAAAAATGTGAAATTCTACATGATCAAAAACTAAAAGGTCATTCAATACTTATACAGAATGATCATTTTGTATGTACTTTAAAAACTAAAGTCATAGATATTCTCTATATGTATAAAAATTTGTAATGATACACCAGAAAGATTTAATGCTATTACCTCGAACAGATAGGTATTTGAATATTTTGACATGTCAGCCAGAATTTTATGTTTTACTTCATAAACTTTCATTCAGTTTAGCATCAACTTTTCATTTTCTAAATAAACATCTCTATGGCTTGTAATAAACGTAATTGGTAACAGGAAATTTTCTAACTAATATCATCTTGTTTTTATGGTTGTTAGTTATTCTCTTCTGCCTAATTTTGGAGATGAGGATGAGTCCTATGAACTTGAATTTAGTTGGCATAGTGTATCATGTGGTTAAAGAATAAAGATCAATTTTTGGAAATTAAAATAGAGTATGAAAGCAAGAGGCAAATGACTCAGATTCTTCTATGGAATAAAGCTTGCCACAAATATTCTGGAAGCTTCTTAATGAGACCAATGAAAAATTGGTAGAGTAGAAGTATTTGGGA
>NW_011888814.1:1322331-1338689 GCF_000151845.1 Pteropus vampyrus
CTAAAAGGTCATTCAATACTTATACAGAATGATCATTTTGTATGTACTTTAAAAACTAAAGTCATAGATATTCTCTATATGTATAAAAATTTGTAATGATACACCAGAAAGATTTAATGCTATTACCTCGAACAGATAGGTATTTGAATATTTTGACATGTCAGCCAGAATTTTATGTTTTACTTCATAAACTTTCATTCAGTTTAGCATCAACTTTTCATTTTCTAAATAAACATCTCTATGGCTTGTAATAAACGTAATTGGTAACAGGAAATTTTCTAACTAATATCATCTTGTTTTTATGGTTGTTAGTTATTCTCTTCTGCCTAATTTTGGAGATGAGGATGAGTCCTATGAACTTGAATTTAGTTGGCATAGTGTATCATGTGGTTAAAGAATAAAGATCAATTTTTGGAAATTAAAATAGAGTATGAAAGCAAGAGGCAAATGACTCAGATTCTTCTATGGAATAAAGCTTGCCACAAATATTCTGGAAGCTTCTTAATGAGACCAATGAAAAATTGGTAGAGTAGAAGTATTTGGGAAGTTGTTAATATACAGAACAGGCAGTGCCTCGAATAGAACACACTTCCAAAATTTAATTTATTACTAAATGTTGCCTGATAAAATGATTGAATTCAACAAGAATGAGGATAAACAGAATGATATTAGGTAATTGTAGAAAAGGCTTATGGCCAGGGGCATATGATCAGGATATTCTCACAGTTCCTCAAAAGACTGTGGGGATTCTCCAAAATTCCACCAAATATAGCCATTTTAAATGTTTAAAAATAAATAAAATTAATTAATTTGCAGCATGGCTATATCATGGCACAGAATGATGGTGAATTAGTATAACACAGTCTCCAGTACTATAGGAAGATTCCAGTTATCCAGACAGAAATATTCTTAGTTGTGAAAAAGACAATTCATAATGATCTCATAAATAATCATCTTTTTTTGGCTAAAAATTATGCCTGCAATTTAGATTCATCCTTGAACTTACTGGGGAAAATTAGAAATAGCTTATATCTTCTCATATATAAACTATAAATTAATATATTACTTTTCTAATAATAAATTAGTTAACTTCAGCATGAACTCAATACCTTACAATGAGTAGATGAAGTTTATGTTCTAAATTTGACAAAATAAAGACCAGTAATAAGCTTAGAATAAAATAATAAGATTCAAATACCAGACAGCGGATCAAATAGCCTCTCTATTACTGTCAACTTATTAACAGAAAAATCCTGGGCATTATCTCAGTTGAGAGCTATTTGAGATCTACTGAAACTGTTCAATTTTCTTGAAGAAAAAAAAAATTATCTTAGTGTTTCTTCAGTAGGTAAAATGAAATTTCTCACTTCTACTGCTCAAGGCTTGATAAATACAGTTGTGAACAAAAGAATAAAACAAACTAATAAAACTACAACAAATTATATTCCACTTTAGTGAGGAAACATGTCCTATAAAATATTTAAAAATGTACCTAATATCAGAGCAAATTTAAAGTCTACTTTAAACATTGTATCTCCTCTAAAATGTCAAGAACAATCAATTCTTGTGGGATAAACTCGCCCTAGATGTCACGTCAGGCAACAAGGGAAATTTTTGAAATTTGATATGGGTCTGGTTACACTGTTAAATTCCAGATCCCAGTTAATATCTGCAACTTTCACTTTCTTATATTTTATAATATGAGAAAAAAATGCCTTAAATTTTGAAATTTCCAGACACCCTTCTAATTAGACAGAAGAAATAATTTTTTATATAGAGTGATTTGAAACCATAAATCGTAAGGATTTTCTACAACTAGAACACTTTAATATTCACTATATGTTATAATCTTGAATTCTTACTAATTTGTGTCTAATTAATCCAAGGAAGGTATTATTGCCTGGATGGATAGATACTTTCAATCCCTGTATTTCTAGAGACAAGCACCTAAACTTATAGTCCTGTCATTCTTTTATCCACCATATCCTATCATCACAAATTGCAAATTCAAGGTTCTCAGGCCAATATTCATCCTAAAGACTGGGTACCTTTCATTCATGGCTCTTTCACAACTAATCATTGTTATACTCTCAGCCTGGTAGAGGTATCATTCAGGGATGATGTTAAACTCTATTTTATTCTATGAATCAGAAGTGTTTGTGGAATATTCAATATTGAATGATATAAATTCAATATTGGCACCCAGTTAAGAGATATTTATAATAGCTTACTTTTTTTAACTATAAGAGTATGTATTGGTTTGAATTAACCATAAAGAAAAATAACATGCTGAACAGTATATAATAGAAATGTCCTTTGATCCTTATTCTTGTAGGGTTTCTTTAATCATACTGTTTGAATTAGGTCATTAGATAATTTTTATGAGATAAACTAAATGCAATATCAAAGCTATTGACACTAGAAATTTAAGTAATTTGTTCTCACTGCTGATGTTATAGTTTTGTTATTAAACACTAGAGATGTTCTAACCAGATAACCAATTAATTATTTCTAGAAAGACTGACTTAACATAAATTACTCTGAAACTAAATTCATTAACTGTGGCATATGTCTTCATAAACTATTTAACTCAAGCCCAAACACTTTATGTCGAAGAATTCAGTTGCTTAGAGTTATAACTAGAAACTACTTGATCTTGGAGGCCTTATCAGGGAGATGTATTGTTTAAAATGTGATATTCCATGGATATTTTACTAATACGTTTGTTTAAATGGCTGTAATGAATGGTCTGAATTGTTTCCATGGGGTGAATAAGTAACAGACTCGTATTGAGCGAGATTTAATCCTGGCAAATGATATTCTTTAGGTTATTCAACCTGTATAAGAATGTTTTTTGTTTGTAAATTATGGACAGTTATTTACCTCTTATGAAGTTTTTATGAAGGGTTAAAGTGATCATTATAAATTGTTTTTAGAGCATATTGCTAAAAAATGCCAGAGATCATTCTTTTGGGCGCATCTCTTGATTGACATCCTTATTTAATAACCCAAAATGTTCAACATTTTAAGTTATGCATAAAATATGTATTGGGCATAATATAAGGTATATGTGTTAAAATATCTCGTGCCTGTTTAGTACTTACACTATAGAGATGGGGGTACAGGCAGTAAGTTTAATAGTACCATGAAGTTTATGTTTTTTGTTAGAAGTGCATCTAAGTGGTGTGGAAAGACATGGATGGGTGTGTTTCAATTATACAAAATGAGGAAGGAAGGGCTTCGCAAGGAATGTGAGGTAGAAGTGAGTACAGAAGAATTGATAGAGTTATCTAGATTAACAAAAAGACCATGAATATTGCATTTCAGGTTTAGAGAACAGCTTTGGCAAGTACCCAGAGATAAAAGAGAGTATGGCAAGAGAATAGAAGGTGAATGAGGAGTTTGGTGGTGAGAAAAGATTATAGGTAGGTATACAAGGGCAAAGTTTTTAAAGAACTTGTAATTCACATGGTTATTTTCCATGTTTAGGGCAAAAATAGGTTTATGTATTGTTTTAAACAGAATGGCATGTGATTAATTTGCTCTGCTTGGATAGTGAGTTAATGCACTACATGGAGATGTAATTCAAAAACAGAGAGACCATTCAGGAAGGAGTACATGCAAAGCTAAATTAAGAAATTAGGCATGGGGAGGGGAAGAAGAAAATAGTTTAGGACATGAAAGGAAAGCATAGTTGATAGGACTTAATGGTTAATTGGAATTCGAGGTGAGAATAGGGGAGCAACTAAGGATTTAGGGTTGAAAAATAAAAAAGTAATTTCATTCATTAGAATAAAGACCACAGTTTGGGAGAGATGACCATCAGATCGGTTTGGGTTATGATAAAATTATTAATAAAATTTTCCAAAGACAATATGATGTAGCAGAGATGCAAACTCATGATCTACTTCCATAACTATTCAACATTATATGGAATGCATTTTTATTATATATATAAGATTATTGAATTTTGACCTGTTTCCCTCACTATTTTATCCATGTATTCTACATACAACCTGTTTTGAATTAATATGACTCATGATAAATCAAAATTCGATACTTTTTTTTTTCCTAAAGTCTTTTTAAATTCCATTTAGTGAGGGTAATCATCCTTATCCTTGGTTGAAAATTCCAGCCGTTTGCCTTCTGGGCTTATTCTCAAGTACTACCACAATTATAGTAGTCTCAATGTTGCTAATACATGAATATGTCTAGTTCTTTGTGTTGTTCACTATGTAGAACTTGACTCTGGGTTAAATCCTCTCTCCTCCTCCAGCTTGAGTCATTTTCAGAATGGAAGAGTCAAATAACAATATAGTTGACTGTTCTGCTTTCTATTCTTTCCTAGTAAGATTGTATCTCATTTGCTAGATGTAGTTCCATCTTCCAACAGGAATTAAGCCAGAAGATGGTGGGATAGAGAGATTCTAACTGGCCTGATGATACTGTAAGTGTTTTTTTCAGGGTTTCCTGTTGTGATAATTCTCTCTCCTAGGTTTTAATGATCTTGATATAGGTCTTGTATGACAATTTTCTCAATATCTACCCAAGTCTCTTCTTTTTCTTGGGGATCCCATTCCTTCTAGTCAGCATTATTAGGCAGGACAAGAGATGAACCCGCTCATCTCTCCCTCGTGGCCATATCTTGCACATGGTAAATTTACCCCATGCCTTAGCAATGTCCAGGATCTCAGGCTAATATCAAAACAGTATGACTCTTTCAGGTCCTTGCCTTCAAGCACTGAATCAACCCAACCCTTCTTTTATCTATTAGTGTTCCATGGAGGCCAGATTCCAGAGGTATACTTTAGCCTTCTCAGGCATGAGTCAGGCACCAGTATGCTTCTCCACAGTGAAGGAAAGATATTTCATAACTTTTCAAGTGATTTCTTTGAAACTTC
This sequence comes from Pteropus vampyrus, assembly GCF_000151845.1. Taxonomy (NCBI): domain Eukaryota; kingdom Metazoa; phylum Chordata; class Mammalia; order Chiroptera; family Pteropodidae; genus Pteropus; species Pteropus vampyrus. Next base: position 1,327,233 of record NW_011888814.1, read on the forward strand.
TCTCAGAAAATTGTGTTAGAATGTAGCATTACCCCACCATCTATCTTCTCCTATCAGTGTGAGATGCAGGCTAACAGTACTCCAAACAGATCTTCAGAACATTCTCTTCTTTCTCTAATCTTTTTAATGAACCTTTTACATCTCTGAGGCATTCCAGGGGCAAGGAACCATTTTTTCCAACCATTCCTTTGAAAATTTTGTGCATATGTGTATATGTGTGTATGTGTGTGTATATCTAATGTGTATATGTATATATGTATTTGGGTGTGTGTATGTATATATACGTGTGTGTGTACACACACACACATATATATGTAGGAGATATGTCTTTCACACACTAACACTGATATTTTGTATGTAAAATAGGAATTACCTCATCCTAACATTATTTTATATTGTCCTGTTTTATATCCACAATCCTTTATAAAAATAACATCCACACTACATGCACGAATTATAAGCTAGCACTACAAAGCCCATTAAAACAAGATTAATTTCTGTCCTTGAGATAGGTATATGAAAAAGAGCTATTCACGCTATAAAAGAGAGAGGAACAATACATTGTGGAAATAAAGAGAAAGAAACAGCAAATTCCTAAATGAAGGTAGTTAGAAGAAACTTCAGAAGCTGAAGCTACAAAGCCCATTAGGAAGCTAGAGCTACAAAACCTGTAAAAGCATGATTAATTTCTGTCCTTGATGTCAGGAAGATAGGTATATGAGAAAGAGCTATAAGTGCTATAAAGGAGTGCACTGTGTTATGGAAGTGAAGATAAAGAAATAGCAAATTCTTAAAAGAAGGTAAATAAAGTTTAAAGATGAAATAATATTTGAGTCAAACCTTAAAAATATATATATAAGTTCATCTCCCTAATTATCGAAAACATGGTTCCTGCCTACCATTCTTAATTATCCATTTCTGATTAGAACCTACTTACTGAAATAATTCCAGATAAATCAACATGAGTGTTTTCAGATGAAACGATCCTTCTTCCTACTTATCTTCAACTCTTTTTAGACTATTTTATAATGAAAATATAATTTTGGTAGGTTAAAAAGTAAAGCCCCATTATTAGTTAACTTATAGTGAAATAAGTCATTACATAATATTTTCCCAATTATGTTCTCTTCAGTCTATGAAACTCCTACAATGGTTGTCGTATTTCTTGATCTTTTTAAATGCCATTGTTGAATAACTATGACCTACAGAATACCTAAATAAAAATTTGTTTGAGGTCGTCAAGCCATATATACATGTGTATATGTGTGTGTGTGTGTATGTGTGTGTGTGTGTGTGTAATTTTTTAGAGCTGGTTATTATGATCATTCCCATTATACAGATTAACATATGGAGGTCCAGAAGCACTAACTGATTTCCCACAGTCATATCAAATAAATAAAGACCCAGGTTCCAGTCCAGGCAGGAGAAGTCCAGGTGCATGTTGTTAACCACTACAATTTATGGCTTCTTCTCATTTCCAACTCTAGAGCAGATATTGCTATTCATATCTATAGAATAGTTGGAATTTTTATGTGATTTTTATGGTATATACTCAGCTTAATCCCATTGTTACTTATTATGACATTAGACTTGCAAAAAAATGCACATCCTATTAGCAGAAAGAAAAATCCATTCATAAAAATTTTCATAGATTGTTCCTTTTGGAGAAAAAGTACTTTTTAAGTATGTGCATTACAGTTATGCATAGTATATTCTAGCCTATTATATTTAGTTTATAATGTTACTTCATGTAAATCTCATGTACCAAGACAAAATAAGTGTTCGACATGGATTAAAAACACCTATATTCCATCAGGTACTTAGTATAAGTGCATAATGAATGCTGAATGAATTAGTAAATGTATATGGTATGTATGAATGAATGGATGGATGGATGGATGGATGGATGGATGGGGTAGATGGATGGATAATGAATGAATTAATGAATAGACCATGTTCCATAAAACTTAATTAATATAATTAATGTGTGTGATTTTTTCCTCGTAAATTATATTTTATGTTGCTGCACACACAGACACATACACACACCCCTATATACTTGTGTGATTGACTGTATACTAGAGATCTGTTTCTTTTTCTTTCTCTTATTTTTTATATGTTTAAGTATTCATTAGTAAGATTGTTATTTCTAAGATATGCACTTTTCTGTATTTTTATTGCTTTTTCTCTCAGATACCTTCTGCATAATGTGTGTGGTGGTAAACAAAGGAAGGAGACAATTACTATTCTCTCTATGTCTCTCTCTGCCTCTAAGTCTATGTCTGTCTCTTACTCTCTTTTTGTTTCTCTCTTTCTCTCTCTCTCTCTGTTTTTCTTATGGGTATAACACTGGTCAGTAATATAGTCTTTTTCTATGTCTTACTTCAATGAAGTAAGTATTGAGTAAATATTTAAAGATTATCAATTTGAAAGTTATCAAATTATCAGCCTGCTCAAGTCAGCTGTGTGTTTGGGTCTAACCCCTTGGAGCAAGGCAATGTGAAGCCATGTTGCACACCTTACTGAAAGTGAGAAACTATGTCAGTAATTAGTGAATTTCTACCAGGAATGAAAAAGTCATGACAATTTACTTATTGCAAAAAAGAAAAAAAATCAGCAGTTTAATGAAACTACTTTTTTCATAGGACTGATGATTTAAAAATTGATAGTTTCCAGAGAGTGCTTCAGAAGAGATTGTGCGCATGTGTACAAATACGTTACACATTTGTTCTGATAGTTTAATCATTATAGGTAAGCTTCATTTTGCTGTTAATCACTTCTGTAATGGGAAGCTGGCTTATTTGTTTTAACAAAAATAAATCAGTAATAGCCCTCCCCCTTTTTTTTCTCAATACACAGAAAATAGTTTTGCCCACAGGGTAGAATACAGTCTACCACAGAAGAGATGCTGGCCCTATCACAATAACACAAGAATGGTGTGTGCTAACATAGATATACATGAAAAATAAAATTCATAGACAAGGAGAAGCAAGAAATGTCAATGTCAGCTATAAACTCTCTCTGCAGTGGTTAAAGGTTATCCAGCTTATATAAAATCTATGACCGATTCTCATTTCTTGGAAGAATTTTATTATACCCCAAGGGAGAGTTAAAGGATTACTGCTCTTATCACAATCAAAACACCAGGAATGAAAATCCCACTGGGAAAACACATATTTTAATAATCTATTGTATATCCACAGTCATAACACTGAAGTAAAATGTCATGGATAACTGAACTATTTTAACGTTTAATTTTCACACTGCTTGGCTAGCAGTCCAAATCAGACAACCAAAAGATCCCTAGAGCCCTGTACTATTAATACCAAATTCATTTCCAGAAAGCACATTGCTATGGTTTTACTATTCAAAAAACACTTAGACAGAGTTTGACAGTATAGACATAGGTTTTATGGTTTTTTCTCTCTCTTACATGTTCTGTAAGGATAGTAAGCTATGAATATAACTACACAGACTGATTTTGGCACAGATTTGTAAATCCCCAATGAAGCTATTGTTGAATTAGTAAATCGGTTGCATTAACAGAGACATGTTTGTGTGCCAATACCAGCTGAAAAACAAACAACAGATTCATTTATTTTTGTGAGAGTCACAAAATAAATGACTATAAAAATCAGATAGAGAAAGCTAATAAATTAGTGTCTGTTAGAAGATTTAGAAAGCCTGAAATAAAAGAATGGAATGAAATATTCATCAATAATTCCTTGAAGATAATTTTTAACAGTAGTAAACTAGTATCTTTCAAGAAACCTGCTATGGAGAATCAAGAACTTAAATAAAGTTGATATTGTTTTGAACAATGACTTTTACTGCCCTCAACAAAGCATCTCCAAATACTATTTTAACAGGGAATATCAGAGTCCCTTAACTACTTTTGCAAACTCTTATTGAAAAACAGTGAAACCTTTGCATGAAAGAAAGACCAATGGAGTAAAGACAAGGGACCCTAGCCAAGTAATTAGATTAGGTTCGCGTGGGCCAGCAGCTGACTTCAGTATTTTTGAAATACTTTTCTGGCTACTCACACTGTACAGAAATGAGCTGGAGTATGAAATGTGCAACCTTTAACCAGGTCACTTCAAAAGTAAAACTACTGAAATTTAAGAATAAAAGTGTGTATCTCTCTGCTGGTATTGATATTGTTAAGCATTCTCAACATTTGAATGAAGCAGCAAAATAGTTGTCACCTAAATCTGTTTTGGCTTCTTCTCAGTTGAACCTGAAATAAGTAATTAACTACAAATTCAAATGCTCCTTTGCACCTTACAGAGGCAAACTGAGATGGAGTTGCAATTACTATTTAATTCTGGACTAAGTCTAGGCATATATTTGGGATAAGTTGTTCCACCTAGACTTCTCTTCAAGGAAATAGATTAACTATACAAGAATTGAGAGGATATCAAATAATAGGCTTTAACTATTACCATTGAGAAATTTATATCCATAGCTCAGTGTATATAATAGTCATATGACAGATTCTGAAAAATAATATCTTAAGGTGCATCGACTAAATTGCCATAGACGTTTCAAATTATCAATTTCAAGGAAAATAAAAAAATATAATCATAGAAATATAAAAACTTCATTAAGCAGAGACAAATACTTCTCAAATGATACCTGAGAATTCTTTTCTCAGATGGATCCCTTTACAGCTTCAATAAGTAAACTGGCATATGGTAGCATGTGTTACAGTAGAATCAACAGTAACACATATAAATTGAACCAAACTCAGGCTATCAGGTCAGCTAATAATCTGATATATGTAGACATCAACTAACATCTACAAAAATTAAGAACTACCTATACACACAATATTAAAGCATATTTCTTTAATATAGAACTTGAGCCAACATTCATTAATTTAACATTTTATCTTAAGTCATTTATAATAAGATTCTCTATTCTTAGAAATTTATGAACAGTATTTCATGAAAAATACAAATGTGATTAATTCTATTCAGAGGATAAAGCAGAGTCATGTAGGAGGGGACATAAACATCAGACCAATGTTTACTATCAATTATAATTCTAATATTAATCTTTTTAATAACAGAATTTCTGACTGAAGCACATATGAAATGTTTAACTACAAACTCTGTTGTTAAAGTGGGACTTTGCTAACTAAACTTAATTGTCAATCTCAACTAACCAGACTGCATTTGAGATATTGAAGAAAACCACTAAACTAATATCTTTATATCTGTTTCTGTTAGAGCATTTTAATCCTTCTACAAAAGATTGACCCCCTTATTTCTAAATACATAAATAAAAGAGGGGAAAATTTTCTTTTAAAATAATTTTCTCTGGCAGTAATAAAAGGAAAGATGACTCATCTAACATCTAGAAAAAAAATGCAAACCAATAACAAAATGAATAACAGACTTTTGTAGTACTCCTAAATGCTAGCAAAGATTTGCATGATTCCACCTACCTCAGCAGGCTTTGTGAATATTGTTATTACAGTAGAGTATATCAGATGTACAAAAGCAAAATGTTAAATCTTTGATACATTTATATTCTTAATAAATTTCTATTGAGCATCTATGTAGAAAAGGTCATAAAAATATAATGATTAAGCCACAACAGATGTAATACAGACCTTTGAGGAACTACTATTGAGAAATTAGTGTAATATATTATAAAATCTCCAAGAACAATAAAGTTCAAAAACTCCATAGATTGAAATAAGATATAAGAGTGGGAAAGACTACTGATCAATGAGTCCAATTCTGTGTCCTTAAATTTCATCTCACTTTTGGGAGATTCTAGGTTACAACTCTGGCTTAAGTGTGAACAAAAATTCTCCATTTTGTTTCTCTTAGTTTAGATACGAAAATCTGGAATTTTAAAAGTTTTCCTAAATACAAAGAACTACTGGAAAATAAACACTATGAATAAAAGCAAATACTTATTTCAGCTTGCAAAATACATCCGTGCTTCACCATCACTTAACATGTCCTCTATTACTATCTGTATGGTTATCCTTGGTCCTCAAATGCTTGTTATCTTTTTAGTTACTTGGATTCTTTGCTCTCAAGCTCGGTGTCTAGTCTCTATTTTGGAAATTACCAATTCCTCAGCAAAAGTTGCCTGCCAAAAATCTTCATTCTCTAAAGTTATTATCAAGAGATTAAAAGACTCAGTCTTTGTTTCTATTCTCTCTTAGTTTGCATTCCTTGTGCATTCTTCACACATGGTTATTCTTCAAAGGATGAACCCCATGAATAATTCACTCTCTTGGAACCTCACCTTTAACAAATAATAGAAATGGCTCTTCTCTTAGTACAACCCAACCATAAAACTAAAACAGAAGTTGCAACTGGCAGCTAAAGAGTCATTTGCTCTTCACATGAAGATAGATATGTAAACAAGGAATCATAAATCAGAGAGTCAGGGAAAAATGATGGAGAACTAGAGGAGGGAGCAGAAGGAAATTTGAAGAAGGCGGACATACCACTAGGTAATGAAGAATGAGTTGCAGAGACCCTTCAGTAACTAGCATTGAAGAGCATTCTAAGCAGAGGAAATAGTATATAGAAAATACTGGAGATATATTTTTTTATTGTGATTCTCAAAAATTGTTTTTATAATACGATTCATTTGAAAAATGAATATGTTTCATGTAGCTGGGACATGGACACAATTAAGACGCCAATGGAAAATCAAGTTTGATAGCTTGTGGTTAGATTGCAATGGCTCTTTTATATAGTACTCAGTAATTTGGACTTTAGGCAATGTGTGAAATATAAAGGTGTTTTAGATTTTATATGTGTGTAATTTTTGTTTTTTTAATATTTAAAGCAGTTGTATTTTAATTAATATATTTTTAAAATTGTGTATTCAATTTTGTGTTGTAGAAAGATAACTTTAGGACCTATAATGTATTGATATTGGGAAATACTTATGGTTAGTTAAGGGGTAATAGCTATAATCCACTTTATTAAGGTCTGAATTAAAGAAATAATGGAATAGAATAAAAACAAACATATATATGGTATTCAGAATGTATTAGTCAAGTAAACAAGGATATATGTAAAATTTTGAGAGATTTACATAATTTTTTGATAATATTTTTACATTAAAGAAACTTTGTTATATGGAACCCATACTCATTGTCTAAACTGTGGGATGAATGAGGAATGAACATGTTACATATCTAATAAATTTTATTAGAATCCATTACACTTTGGGGCATTCAAAATACAGAATTCTACATGAATCCTAACACATAAACACATTTCCATATACACACAAGCAAAATTAAAAATCTAGGGAAAGATAGAACTAAAACTACAATTACAACTAAAAATTAGTTAAGTACAAATATAAAATTATTCTTAAATAAGTCATCTTGAAATACATAAAATTTGTATATGTGGAACATGCTTATAATTAGTATTTAGTAATTATTATATTCTGACATGATGTGAACTAGTGCATATCCAAATCTATTACTAATAAAATGACTTGCCTTAGAATTCCTGTACAAAATAAGAAAAGCAATATACATGCTATTTATATAATCCACTGAGAGCAGATTTCTAACAATATGTTCTGCCTCACTCACCTCATAGTCCATCCTCAAATTGGACTAAGTAATTAAGTAACAATCATGATGTGCCACTCTTCCAGTTTAGATGCTCTACTCAATGCTTCCAGTGCTGAATTAATGAATATGACATGGGTTTGTTCTTTAGAATCTTACCAAATACTGCATGGGGCCAGGGTTTGGGAGGGGTGGTGGTATGAGGTACAAAACCAGGTCCATGTCCACATTCACAAACAGACTCTGCAAGTGATTTGAACATTCAATAAACTGTTACGGTGGCCAAACACGTTGCATTAATCAAAATGTTTAGAGCCTGATGTTTAATTGAAATAATGGCAGCAAGAACATCTGTGGTTTGAAATTTTGACTCCTGCAAGTTGAGCCAATTTCAGATTTTCATATAGTCAAGAGCTTTGTCATGTGGTTCTATTTAGAAGATGTCATAAAGCTAATTAGGTCAAAGTAGAGTTGCAGAGGTATGCTACATATCTGAAAACAGTTCTCTCTAACGATGACAGTATTTCTTCCCTGGCCATATCCCCAGTTTGATCAGTGGAAAGCTACAGAATTGATCATGATGACAAACATTCAGAGTCGATGGATGATTCAGTATTTTCATCTAGTTTGTATGACTGGAAAATATTCAGACTGCATAATTCCTAAACTGTGTGTTCCTTGAGGCAAGAGCTATGCTTTTTTAATCTTTGCATGACATAACACATGCATGTAGAAGACCCTCTTTGAAGAAAAGAATAGAGGACTGGTAATATTACCTATAAATATGAACATACCATTTATTTCATATAACCTGACTAGTTTCAGTATATGAATTTAATATTAATTTACTATAAATACATAAATGCAGTTTTGTTGTACAATCTATGGTTAGAAAATAATAACTAGATACTAAATGCTTTTCCTTCATTATGAGTAATTATCACCCTGGAGTAAAGTTCAATAAATAAAGATGATTTGTTTATTTAGTTAGGCTTAACTTTGATCAGCTTCTTAAGATCAAAAATAGGGTTTATGTATACCAAGTTAAGTATGCAACACATAAGGCATTTCTTCTCATTATGAGATTTCTGAGTCCATGTTAAAACTGTAGACATATGGATTCTATAAGCACTCTGAGAAATCTGGACTGGGAATGTAGAAGTTAGAAGTAAGTAATTAAGTAACAATCAGTAATCAAGTATAATTTCTATGGTTTCAAGAGTCTCACTATACACTTGTGCTATTGCTCATCTCCCATTGATTTCCCTAGTATCCTTCTACTTTTGCCTTTATTTATATTGGTTCACACATGGAATTTATGTTAGAAATGTTATTACTTAAAGAAGTTCAGGGCAGTCCTGGTTTTTGTACATGAAATAGAAGCAAATTGTTCCTTTTAGTTTCCTGCAGAGAAGTCATGTAGCAGTGCTGCTCAGAACAAGAATTCAGCAGCTCTCTGTAATGTCTTTGTTGTTTACTGAATATTTCATTATGTATGAGGATATGTTCTAACTTCGTTTACCAGTCTGCTTCCTTTTGCTAAATTTCACAATCTTAAAGGTCTTGCGAGTTGGAAACGACTGAACACTCTGTTGAGATTTGTGACTGTCATCCGTCTGGTTAGAATTACTCATAGATCTTGCAAGAGTAGCAGAGATGCATCCATTACACCCGTCAGTCAGGATGGCCATTAAGCATTTTCTTCAGCTGAGATTGCTCTGCCAGATGGTACTTCAGGAACAATAGACAATGCACTCCAAACTGCCAAGCATTTGTTCTGTTTCATTTTAACTTAGAAGTGGTAGAAGAATTAAAAAAAGCAAAAGTACCTGTGAGAGTAAACCTCTTAGGAGTGACTTTCCAGCCTTAGGCTCTTTTATTTACATACAAGAAGAAATCAGTTCGTTTATTTGGAATTGTACATTGTCTAATAATATATGATTATTTGTAAAGACCATTAGTTTATTAAAATGTATTTTCCCTTTTGCTACTATACCCTAAGACTTTTCTTAAAGCAACATGTCATAGTTTAAAAAGAAGCTCCTTTTGGAGCAACATGTACTTGACTTTCATTGTAATAACAAAGTACCCCTGATAGTTCTCCCACAGTAAGCGATAGTTACTTAATAATAAGTAATGGTAGATAAGCGTTATTTGCCCTTTAAAACTTTAATCATGACTTATAATCACTTGTGTTTCCTAGGACATGCAGAATCTCCAGACATGTTCAAGACCTGATTTCTCACCTGACAATGGCAGCCCTCAATCCTGTCGCTCTAATTCATAGAAATTACTTTAATTCCTTACATTCTTGAGTTTATTCTACCAACTCAATTGTGTTGTCCAATCAGTATCTTCACTGTTATGCAAACAACTCCCATGAGACTTTGTCACTTCTTATCTTCCTGAGTTTAATTTCCTAGTCCTATTATGTTCCTCAAATAATATTTATTAAATCTCATGTTAAGCCCCAACTTTTCTATGAAGGCTTCTCAATCCCCAATTCGCCCGGACCTTTTTTTTTTTTTTCCAGATCTATTCATTTCTTTCATAACACTTTTGAGGCAACTTAACACACAAGCATTGTGAAATGAAAAATAATTATTTTAAAAAATTTAAAAACCAAAGAGAAAAGAGAATGAAAGTGCTTTCTGGTAGACATGAATCTAAAGGCTGTTCAGCTGACATGATGTGTCTCAGTGACATTTCTGAATGAACATGTATCTTCCTTTGGAGACTTTCTTTCCCACCCAAGTCTGAACCATATGTACCAGATGGGAAGTAACTTCTTTTTTTCATGGTATCCACCAAAAATAAGCAAAAGGCCTTCTCTGGAATGCTTTCTGTCTCCTCTCCTCTCCTCTCCTCTCCTCTACGCTTCTCTTTTCTCTTTCTCCTCTCTTCCTCTTCCTCCTTCCTTCTTACTCATCTCTCTCTCTCTCTCTCTCTCTCTCTCTCTCTCTCTCTCTTTGTCTCTCTCTTTTTGTCTCTCTCTTCTCTCTTTCTCAAATATAGGGAAGAAAGTTCTCCCTAGTAAGAAACACGAGCATAGAAGTAACTGTAGCCAAGTGTTCACCTCATAGAGAACATGGACTAGAAAATAAAGTCAATGCACTGGAGCCAAAATTACCATATGATAGCCATACCATTCTAACTGGTTCTAATATCCAAAAGTATAATCAGATTCTTCTTTTCCCATGGCTTGAGTAAGCCAGTTTGAATTTGGCTTTGACCTTTGAATTATTAAATCCCAGTATAATACCCACCACAAAGGTCAATATGTTTTCTGTAAATAGTACTTGGAAAACTCCTGCAATTATGGCAAATGTGTTTTGGAAATTAGAAGACATAACTTCTCATTGGAAATAAGCTTTCTTCTAGCTAAAAGAGAAAATTTACTTTTGAATTAATAGAAGGCGTACTGTATAATATTGGTGACAAGAGGACTATCATTAAGAAGTAATTGTAGTAAGAGACTTCAAATGGCTATTTGTTTAAGTAAAGATGAATAATTGCTGAGTTAATAAAATAAAAATGTATCTTTTGGGGACAATTTAGGTATTGTGGCATATGGCATAGGCTTATATATAATACATATATATGTATTTATGTATATACACATATATGTATGGATATGTATATTTATGAATGTATTTATGTATATATATGCATTTGTATCACATACATAATAAAGATAAAGAGATACTGATTCAAGTAACTAAAAATGTGACTGTATAGTTGAACACTACATGGCCTTCAAATTATTTTCTATAAATATTTTTTATGTTCTATAAATATCTTTTTTTAAGTATACTTTTTTTATTATTATCATGGTGACATTGCATAATGAAATCCAGTAAGTTTCAGGCATACAATTCAATAGTAAGGCA
>NW_011888814.1:1339639-1343509 GCF_000151845.1 Pteropus vampyrus
AGAATTAGGAAGGAGTGCTATTTTAGGTAGTTTGGGAGATATCTATTAGGTGCTTTAAATGTTTCCTGGGGGTTGTAAAACCTAAGGGCTGGAGAGATAGGAATGCTAAATGGTGACAGTTTTTGTTTGTTTGTTTGTTTGGTTTGGTTTCGTATAACATCTGAAAACCTAGTAGTAATGCTTTTGAAACATAAAAAAATCTAAATTAAAAATAAAATATTTGTTGAATGAATAAATAATAAAACACATTAATGAACTTTAAATTGCTCATCCCCATTTCCTCTAAAATTATTCCAAGCACTAAAGAAAGAAAAAGAAGGAGAGAAGGAAGAATGGAAAAAGAATTTCACTTAGGCTTTATGCTTTATATAGGTAATAATTTTGGAGATTCTAAGGGGACAGTAGAATAAGGTGAAGAGACAAATACCCCCCTTATTAGCTCCAGGGCAGCCATTTCCTTCCTTGTTTTATTTTTCTTTTAACTGATTTGATTTCAGGAATGTGTTCCATTCATAAAACCAAGTTAAAATCTCTCCAACTTTTTTATTTCCCTATTAATGACAAATTTTCATATTTTGGTGTGGTAGGTAAAAATTGCCCCTGATCAGCATTCCCAGTGTCACTCGTGTGGTTAAATGATGTTACATGACAAAAAACAAAACAAAACAAAACAAAAAAACCTTTGATTATGTAACTAAGGTTGCTAATCAACCAGCCATTAAGCAGAATATTACTGGATTATTGAGATGAACCCTTAAAGGTAGAAGAGAAAGTCAGAAAAGAAATCAGTGAGATGTGGTAGAAGGGGAAGTCAGAGAGACTGTAAGTGTGAAAAGGACCCACTGTTGCTTACTTGAAATAGGGAGTCATGTGGAAAATGTGAGAAGGGAATGAATTCTGCTTGTAACTTGTGATTGTAGAATAGAAGCCAGAATCCCAGATGAGAACAATTGATACCTTGATTTCAGCTTTGTTAGATCTTAAGCGGGCTGTTTTGAACTTTTATCCTACAGAAATTGAGAATGATAAATGTGTGTCATTTCAAGATGCTAATTTGTTTTACAGCAATAGAAAACTAATACAAATATCAATGATTGGAAATAGGCTTTTAATTTTAGTGAAGAGAGCATACAACTCTCACCTAAGGTTTTGATATTCTCAGTTATATAAAAAGTGAGATATTTGCCTGAGAATTAGGAGGAAAATGTAAATGAGTGAGATCAAAGTCCGATAATTTTTCCATGCTCATTAAGTGTCAAGCAGCTAGTGAGGTGTCTCTTCCGTCATACACCAAGATTGTCTTATTCCTATAAATGAACTTGTGTGACTACAGATAGTTGTATTTGTGCAATGGTATGATAATCTGTTGCTCTGGTTAGGGTGGTTAGAACACAGAAAGCAGGCTGGACACAGACTGGACCAAAGCACCTTCATGAGAACTGGAAAAATAACATACATTCCAGATTTGGAATGATGGAAATATAAAAAACTCAGTAACTATGACAAATCCTATCCTATTATGGGTGAACTGGTAAGCAGAAAGTGTCTACAGGAACATTGAAAAAAATATAAATTGGTCTATGACCATGCTACCCTGAACACGCCTGATCTCTTCTGATCTTAGAAGCTAAGCAAGGTCAGGCCTGGTTAGTACTTGGATGGGAGACCACCTAAGAAGACCAGGTGCTGTAGGCATTAAAAAAAAAAAATTAAAAAGAAAAAATATAAATTGATTTAAGAAGGTATATATGGAAGATGGAGAGAACACTGCTTCTATTTCCTGTACTTGTTCAAATTTATGTTCAAGTACATTTCTAATGCCTGACATCATTCTCTGCAAGATACTGTGATAGGACTAGGAAAAGAGAGGGGTAGTGTGGTTAATGGGACAGTGTACTTTTGTACAGGGCAATATATCCATAGAGATTGTTGGATAACACTGATGTGGAAAGCAGAAGTAGACAGATAAGGAGTCAAATTTCAATTACGCCCACAGAAGGGAAAGAACTTAAGAGGCTGGGCATATAAGGAGCTCTGGAAAGTAGTTAGAGTGCAAAAAGAGGAAAACCATGGAGATTCAGCAGAAAAGGAAGTCTCTGAGCACCATCTGTATTAGGTGCTGGATTAGACAGATGGACAGAGAGTTTTGCAAGGTGGTGAATGCAGGCTATGAGTTTCTAACCAGGCTCCACAGTCTGTGGGGGAATTCTCAGGGAGGTAAGTGTATATAGGATGTGGGTGAAGAGCCAGGCCCCTGAGGAACCCATAGATTGAATGTAGGTTCTGTCATTCACCAGCTACGTGTCTTTGGGAAGCCTCTTTAACCTTTCTCATCTATGATTTTCAACCTGTAAAATGAGGGTAATGATAAAATATTTTTTGAGGTTTATTGTGAGAGGGGCAAAAATGCCAGGCAACGACAAGCTAAGAAGGAAAACAATTATTACAAAATAAATCAATGAAAAGACTTGAACTTTGTGATGCCTATTTAAAAAAAAGCAAAGTTAATATAAAGTAAATAAAATGATTTTGACTATGTACATTTCATTTTTTATTTTTTTTTGAGTTCTTTTATTTTTTTATTAGTTTCAGGTATACAGTACATTGGTTATACATTTATGTAGTTTATAAAATGATCCCCCCAATTATTCTATCACTCATCTGGTTCTAACACATAGCCATTATAATACTACTGACTACATTCCCTATGCCGTACTCCACATCCCCATGACCATCTTTCATCTACTAATTTGTACCTCTTTAACCCACAATGAATGTAAAAAAGGTTCAAATAATGAGTCATATACTGATGTTTTAGTTAAAATATAACTTAGCTGTCTTATAATTTATTAAATGTAAATATATCCAGAATATTTTAGCTAAAGGTTAATTGCAAAGAAAATCAATATCTACTACCATAATTATTTCTCCCTACACTTTAATTATTAAGAGAAAATTAAGAAAATTTCTCTAGATTTAAGGTGACCATCAATGTATTATCCAAACTAGGACACTTAAGAAATAAAGAACGTGCTGAAAACAATTGGCAGAACTAATTAAGTTATTCAGAGATAAAGTGGAACTATTTAGACAAATAACCATTCTATCTACAAAATCTTAAATATCTGTTATAATTACTTGGTGGAAATGGGAAAAAGCAAAATCAGAGTTATCTAACTTACAGCTTCCTATTTTTCAAATAGTTTCAATAACATTCCCAGCACCCTCTACCTTCATTAAAAATCAGAGACCATGATTATAATCAGGCATCACAGAAAGAAAAAAATTGTCTTGTTTTTAAAGTAAATGAAAGGCAGGGAGCATAAGAAAGAATTCTGTGAAGGTCCCAGCTCAGCATTATCTTTTCTTCATTTTTTACTCCAGCTCGTCTACATCTTCCCAGAAAGCATCTTTGACTCCAGCAGATCAGTGTGCTAGACCTGGAATGTGTGAGATCTCAGAGCTTCCTAGAATCTAATAGGACAGCAAGTGTAGACATATTTTCCCTTCTCTGGTATGAATACAAATGTGACAGTTAAAGCCCAAAAATGTTAGAAAGGAACAAATCATTGGTTAAACTGAGACCTCAGAGATAAAATGTTCTTAGTGGAGTGAATAGAAGCTCACAAGGTTTCCTGTCTCTTCCCCGGCTCTAGAGGTAAGAGATGGCATGAAGACCAGACAGGAGACAGTCTTTTTTTTGTGCATCTGGACAGGCATTAGCTACCTATCTGGCAAACAAAGTCAGCTATAGATCATTGTCTAGTGCACTTTCCAGCTACCACAAAACACAATATAAGTCACCCAGCATCAGAACCTAATTACCATAGCTCAAATTAACTGAAATAAAATATATTTAAAAAATAAACA
>NW_011888814.1:1343559-1354340 GCF_000151845.1 Pteropus vampyrus
ACAGTTAAAGCCCAAAAATGTTAGAAAGGAACAAATCATTGGTTAAACTGAGACCTCAGAGATAAAATGTTCTTAGTGGAGTGAATAGAAGCTCACAAGGTTTCCTGTCTCTTCCCCGGCTCTAGAGGTAAGAGATGGCATGAAGACCAGACAGGAGACAGTCTTTTTTTTGTGCATCTGGACAGGCATTAGCTACCTATCTGGCGAACAAAGTCAGCTATAGATCATTGTCTAGTGCACTTTCCAGCTACCACAAAACACAATATAAGTCACCCAGCATCAGAACCTAATTACCATAGCTCAAATTAACTGAAATAAAATATATTTAAAAAATAAACAAAAGTCCATGTTTTTTCTCTAGTCTGTAGCTGGAGCATGAGGGAATCACAATTAATATCATGCCTGTGTTCCCCACTTTGTTTTGGATTCAATTGAGATTAACAAAGAAGTGCAAATGGGGACCAAAGTATCACTTATTTTACTAAAAACGCTGATATGAGTGGATAAAGTTTAGATGTGCAGGAAAAATAAGCGTGCTAATGCTAAAACCCCAAATTAGAAAAACTACCCTACACACTCAGTTCAATGACTAGACTTCACACGAGTCTGTCTCTGTTAAAGTAAGGGCGACCAGAATGTATTCTTCTTATATGTATCCAATTCTTAAGGTGAAGGAGGATGGAGAGAACTGAGTTACTCATGCCAGTTATTTCCAATATTCAGTGATCAGGTGATTCGTTCTATTTATATAATGAAAGAATAATAAATAGGGCAAAGGGTTAAGGGTGTTAAGGAAAAATTCATCCCAGATATGTGGACAATACCTTATCCCAACATCCCATTGCCACCTCAATACTAATTTTAGTAATTAGCAACCTAGATATTGAAATAATAAAATATTATGTTTACAAATATCTTAAATAATTAAGAATATGTTTAATAAAATCACTGTACTTATAAACCCTATAGAAAGTCAAATACTTAATTTTAATAATAGTAAGACATAACTTGAATAGTGTTATAAGTTTTATTTGCAGTATGACAATCCAAATGTAGCAGTTTAAAACTGTACCCATTTATTATCTCACAATTGCCCTCCCAGCACCACTCATGGTAGCTTTATGATATCTGAGAAGGTTGAGGGACCAGTGAGACTTCACTCTAGCTTTAAAGGACAGAATGGTTGAGTTCCAGGCAGGGATTAGGGCCCCTGCAACAAATCAATCAACATCAGTAAATTATTTACTAAAGTTTAAAATATGTTGTATATATTTCTTTAGTTTTTAACAAATGTCTTTTTCCTGTTTCAAGATCCTGTCCATGACTGCACATTACCTTCAGCCGCAAAGTCTGGTAGGTTCCTCTAGAATATGAGCATTTTTTTAGATTTCCTTCAATTTTGATTATCTTGACAGTTTTGAGTATGGATCAGATATTTTGTAGAATATTCCTCAACTGGAATTTTTCTGAGGATCTTTTCATGGTTAGACTGGGGTTATAGGTTGTTGGAAGGGAGACAACAGAGGTAAGGTTCCATTCTCATCACACATCAAGTGTACATGCAATCAAAACGATTTAACACTGTCGATGTTAAACTTAATCGTCTGATTGGGGTAATGTTTGTCAGGTTTCTCCACTGTAAAGTGATTCTCTCCCCCACCTCCCTTTCACACTGTACACTTCAAAAGGAAGTCGCCATGAATAACAAAAAATAAGAGTTATGCTCCATCTCTGAGAGAGGAGTACCTACATAAATTATTTGGAATTCTTCTGCTAAGGATGTTTGCTTATCTCCTTTATTTACTTATTTATTAAATTATTTATATCAATATGGGCCCATGAATATTTATTTTATACTTTGGGTTATAATCCAGTACTACATTATTTATTTTGTTGCTCAGAACATTCTAGCTTTGATTATTGGGAGTACTTTCAGTTGGCACCCGTGTCCCTTGACATCTCTATAATTGTGCTTTTGTTCTTTAACACTTTCTTACTATTTGGCAATACAAGATTTTCCAGGATCATCTTATGTGCTCTCCATTTATTTCCAAAGTTACTTAGGTAAACACCATTTCAGTCTGCCCTCTTAGATGAGGGTATATAAAACTTTTGTAATACAGAAATATTCATTTGTCACAGTCTGCATTCCATTCTGGAATCCCCTATCCCCTAGATGACTTTTTAAAATTTACATACAGTATAATTCAACTCTATGTATTAAGTTCTGTGGGTTTTGACAGATTTATAGTGTCTCATATCCATCATCGCAGTATTACACAAGAGTTTCACCACCCATTGTGATTAAGACTATGGCTGATATAAACATTCACAAATAAGTTTTTTTTTTTTGTATAAACATATGTTTTAAAATCAGTTGGGTAGATATGAAGGATAACGATTGCTGTATTTTATGGTAGGTGTGTTTTTCTGTTGCTTTACATCTTCACCAGCAATTGCTATTGTGAGATTTTGTATTTTAGCTATTCTAATAGGTCTTTATTGATAACTTATTATTTGAATTTGCAATTACCTCAAGCCAAATTATGTTGAGCATATTTTCACATGCTTATTTGCCACCCATATATCTTCTTTGCTGTCACGTCTGTGCAGATCTTTTATATATTTTTAATTTTTTATAGTTGTGTTTCAGGAGTTCATTGTATATTTTAGATATGAGTCTGATATGTGATTTTCAAATATTTCTTCCAGTAGTGACTTGTCTTTTCATTCTCTTAATAGAGTTTTTCACAGAGAAAAGGATTTAAATTTTAATAATGTCCAATTTACCAGTTTTTTTTATTCATGAATTGTGCTTTTGTTATTATATCTAAAAACTTATCCCCAAACCTAAATTTATGTAAACATTCTCCTATATTTTCTTTTAAAATTTTATAATTTTTCTTTTTAAATATATGGTCTATATTGCTTAATTTTAGGTAAGATGTGACCCATGTTAATTTTTGTTTTTGCATATGAATATCCAAGTGTTTCGTCATGATTTATTGAAGATTTTCCTTTCTCTATTGAATTTCCTCTTTGCCACTGTCAAAAAATATATTTTTTGGCTTTTATATCTGGGATCTCCATTCTTTTTTAATTATTTTTGTGTCTATTATTTCTTCAATAAAATGGCATGTTGATTATTTTAGCACTATATTAAATCTTTAAGAGAATAGTGAGTCTTGCAATTTTGTTTTCTTTCTCAGTATTTTGCTGACTATGCTAAATCCTTTTCTTTTCCATACACACTTTAGAATCAGTTTATCAATATCTACAAAATAGCCTGCTCAAATTTTTATTGGTTTGCATTGAATCGATAGATCAGGTTAAGAAGAATTAACATCTTAACAATATTGAGTCATGTGATTCATAATCATGGAATCTATCTATTATTTAGTTCTTTTTTTATCAGTGTTTCATAGCTTTTCTCATATACATCATGTATATGTGCATACTGTGTTTGATTTATACCTAAGTAGGAGGTATAAAAATATTTAAAAAGTAATTTTTTACCTCTCAGGATTTTTTTGAAAATAATTATTTGTTTTGTCTAAACATCTGAAAATATAGCCAACCTAGGGTAATTTATTTTAAATATGTGGTTCTTTTTCTGACTTCTTAATCAATAGCCAGTTGACATGAGCACTGTGGTTACTTTATTCTGGAGGAAGCTGATGGTTGCTATGCCCATTTTCCTTAATAAATGTCAATCAATTGGATAGAATTGACTCTCATTAGGATTATGTATTTTGATTTAATAACCGTACTGTTTAAGACACAGATGATACTGAAGTAAAAAGAATAATTCTTAATTTATTTTTATTTCTTTTCATTAATTATCTATTTAGAATGTTCCAATTCAGTCATCTCTTGTTCTTTCATTAAACCAGAACACATCTATCAATAAGTCTGTTTTTATTAAAATATTTACTCAAATATTTTGAAAAAATAGTGATTCTACTTCATATGGCATAATCCAAATATGGTTCTGTCATTTGTGATTTTTCTTTTTTTTCTTTCTTTTTTTTTTAATTAAGTTTATTGGGGTAACATTGGTTAATACAATTATATGATTTTTAGGTGTACATTATAATTTGACATCTGTATATTCTATTGTGTGTTTACCACCCAAAGTCCAGTCTCCTTTAGCTACCATATATTTGATCCCCTTTATCCACTTCACCTTCCCCCATCTCCTTATATTTAACCCCCTTTACCCCATCTACCTCTCCCCTCATCCCCCACCCTGCTAGTAATCACTAGTCTATAGTCCATGTCCATGAGTCTCTGTTTGTTTATCTTGTTCATTTGTTGCTTTTAGGTTGATATCCCACATATAAGTGATATCATGTGATTTTCAACATTTTCTGTCTGGCTTATTTCGTTTTGCATGATTATCTCGAGGTACTTCAGGTTATCGCAAATGGCAGTATTTCATCTCTTCTTATGACTGTGTAATATTCCATTGTATATATGTACCACAGCTTCTTTAGCCAGTCATCTATCATAGGACACATCGGTTCCTTCCATGTCCTGACCACTGTGAATAATGCTGCTATGAAAATCGGTGTGCAACTATCTTTCACTTTGACTTCTTGAATTCCAAGCTCCAACTCATCCCTTAGATTTGGGAAATTCTTGTCACCTATTTGTCTGAAAATGCTTTTTAATCCCTGTTCCTTTTCCTCGCCTTTGATAATGCCCATTATTTTTATGTTTCCTCTTCGGATGGTATCAGCTAGTTCTTGAATTTCTTTTTCATTATTTTTCATTTTTCGGTTTCTCTCTTCTTCCTTTTGTTTTATTTCTAGGTTTCTGTCTTCACTATCACTGATCCTTTCCTCCATTTGGTCAACTTTATTTCCCAAGCTTGCTATTTCATGTTTCGACTCTTGCAGTGTGTTTTTTCTCTCCACAAGATCTATTTTGTTCTTTTTGAGGGTTTCAATTTCCTTGTTCTGCTCATCTAGTTGTTTTTTCAATTGCTGAAATTGTTGATATGACTCATTTCGAAACTCACTGAATTTTTTCAGAAGTGCTATCCTGAATTCTTTGTCATTTAAGTTGCATATTTCTATGGCTATAAATTTATTTTCTGGAGATTTTTCTCTTTATTTCTGAGATGCCTTATCACCTTGGTTGTTCATGGTGTTTAATGGACCTTTTCTCCACCTGGGCATTTATGGAAATGTATTCTGCTTTTTTTCCAGAAAGAAGATTTATTATAGAAATTTCTGTCTTTAGCCTGTTGTGAAGAAGGTGTTTTTCTTTTGGTTTCCAGTAGGTGGTGTCTAAGCCTCTTGGATCCCAGCTTTATATAAAGCTTTAAAAATGCCTTTTTAATTTTCTGATAGATATTTAATCACGCTTGTTACCCTCAATTTCAGTTCCTGTCAGTGTTAGCAACAGTTTTGGTAGTGTTTGCTCAGATTTCCCTGGTGCTCCGTGGTGATCCATCTTAGACAGTATGTGGGGAGAGGCCCTCTGGGTTGGGGTTTGTGGGCTGTGGCTCAGCCTTGGTTTTGCAAACACAGTCAGTAAAAATCAACTGTTATTTCTCTGCCGGCTGCTTCTCTGCTTTCTGCCCTGATAACTGGGCCTTGTTGCCAGCCGACCATGGAGAATTCATAACTTTCCCAGGCAGGGCTGTTCAGGGAACTCCCTGCAGGAACTCACAGATCCTTCTCCCTTCCCCCTCCTCCTGCATGGAGCTCCAGCAGCTGTGAGAGACAATTTCTTTATTTCTCCCAGTCCACTTCCTGACACCTGGGATTCTGACCTGTGACAGTTCTTATGTGTAGAATCCATACTCAGACATGGTGGTGTGCAGTTTGGATGACTTTGCTGCATTTTAGATGTTCAGCTTATTGTTGTTTCAAGGGGAGAGATCTGGGAATTTCTCTCGCTCCGCCATGTTTCCAAAGATTGTGATTTTTCTAAATAGTATTTAACTTCAATTTTGTCATTGCTATTGTTAGAAATTATGTTATAGCTTTAGAAAATCTAAGCACCCAAAGATATTTCTGGCTCTCACTTTCAGATAGTAAAATAAAGTAGTTGAATGAGATGATGAAAGTTATGTGTGAACCAGAGATTAAAAGGAAAATAAAAATTTAATTACCAAGAAATTTGTCTCACCTTTTTATAATTCAAATAAGACATGTTTATTTCTCTTAAAAAGACAATTCAATGCTAAAAACAGGAAAATTACAAAGAAAAGTTTTATTTTTATTATGTAATGTTTGTTTCTTCTCTGATAATGGGTTATAAAAATGAAGGGTTTTTTTTTCCCTCATTCATTTACTATATGAGTTAAACAATGACAAGAATAATACAAGCTTAAAGCCTAGCAATGGATTAGTATAGTCTCCAGGGAAAGCTGGAAATTTTTATTTTATAAATTTTTCCATAGCTCTGCAATTCATCAAGATAGAATACAGCAACACAGATGGAATTTAGGTAATACAGATGGAACATCACCATTAGGTAGTAGTCAAGAACCATTCTGCTTATAATTTAATACGATTCTCTCAGGGTTTTATTTGTAGGCTATAGGCATCTTCCGACCACTTTTGTTTAAGTCTTTTTTGAGCTTTTTATCTGCTCTGTGAGCTTTTCACTCCATCTTGTGAACAACTAACCTGTTCTTACTTCATTTAAAACTGCTGAGGAAAATGAAACTATTCATGAGCCAATAACTATACTTGTCTCACTTTTTCATCTATAAGTTGCATTGAACTAACTTTCTTCTCCTAAGCCCAGGTTTAATAAATGAATATAAAATCATTTATCATGACAATGATGACTGAAATTGAGTACCAAAGAAGTAAAATGCTATAGTTTATTTCTCAAAATTCATGTCTCAGAAATCTATTGGAAAAAAAAAAATGGTTTGTAAATGCTCACAATTAAATAAATGAATTGTTATGATAACAAACATTTTAAAAGAACTGACAAAAATTGAATTACTCATGAGACTGAAAATGGTTTATATTTCTCTTTACCTCAGACTTAACACTAAAAGCAAAATACTAAAAATATAAAGATTTCAGTCCGAGGACTCAAAAAATATCTGGGGAATTAATTTATAGGAGTTAGGAAGCTTCCACAGTACGAACTAGTTTGAAACATTCTTCTCTTCAGCTATTACAGCAAGTATATGTAATGCCATTGAGGTTTTGGCTGATAACTAAATATTAGGAGCTAGTATTCTTTTCCTGATACTTTTCAGATTCACAGAAACATCATTTAGACTACCTACAGATATTAATTTAACAAACTAGCAAACCACATAATTTAATGAGAATCTTATAATAACGTGGTAACTACATGATTCCCATATGAGTATTTAGAAAGGACAGAACACTATCAAAAATAAATGCTTCTTACAGGTAGAACAATTAGTTGATAATAAACCTACAGAGCCTCAAAGCACAAGAAAACGACCCTGATAGAAATGGTGATGACATGTTTAATCACTTCAGTTGAGTAGCTTATAAAGAAGATAAACAAACTGGGAAATGTGTTTTAAAGTCTACCAAGGGGACATATTGATTTACTTAACATAGAATTTAATTTTACAAGATTTTTGAAATTAGTGTTTGTAAAGATAAATTAGATATTTATGACCAGGCCTTCCCCAGAACAGGATTTCCAAAGGGGCAACATTTATTACTAATAGATTTTAATTTCCTAAATTTCCAAAGCTATTATATGCAACATTGCCTATCAAAGAAAATGTGGACACAGAGCCCTTTTCATACTCATTTTAATGTTGTTATTTCATATAATTAGCATTAAGAAATGATAGTCAATGTCTTGAAGTCTAAACTAAAACACAAGAAGTGAATTAAATTGGATTTTAACTTTGAACTAGAGGGAAAATGTATTTCTAAAGAAGAACATTTTGTGTACTGAAATTACACACTATTAGAAAATTCACAAGTGACTGTTTTATGGATATCCGTTATTAATCAGATTGAGAACATTTCCTTCTGATTCTAGATTGCACAGCGCTTTTTAATTTTTTTCATGAGTAGTGTTGAATTTAGGGTAGTAAATTTTCTGCAGCTATTGAGAAAATTATTTGATTTTCCTTATTTGTGTAATATAGTTACTTACACTGATTTTCAAATGCTACCCAACCTTGCATTTCTACAATGAAACTCAATGACATGAGTTACTTTTTTTTTTTTAATTGGTGCATTTCATTTCTAAAATATTTTATTAGAAATGTGTGTCTATGTTCATCAAATATATTATTTGGTAATGTGCCTTTCTTGTAAACTTGTCTGGGAAGTGCAGAGTCATGGTTTTGCTGGCATCTGAAAGTAAGTCTGGGTTTGTTTCCTTTTCTAATATTTTCAGAAAGAATTTACATAGGATTGTTATTATTTTCTTCTTAAATATTGGGTAGGATTTATTTATAAAGTCAACCATCCTTAGAAATATATTTTAGAGAAGATTATTATTTTTTTCTCAAATTCAATTATGTTAATAGATATAAGATTATTTAGATTCTTTATTCTCTGTATGTTTGTTTTGATAAATTTTGTTTGCCAAGGTTTTTGCCCATTTCAACAAAGGTTTTTAATTTATTGGCATAAGTTAATTCCTGATATCTCTTATTTATACATTGAATATCTGTAAAATCTCGTTATATACCTTCTTTCATTCTTGATATTGGTAATTTGTATTTCTTACTCATTTTTTCTTGATCTGTATTGAGAGAAGTTTATCAGTTTATTTCTATTTTCTTTTTTAATTAGAGTTAACATTAAATGTTATTTTATATTAGTTTTAGGTTATTTCTATTTTCGAGTAATTTGTTTTGGCCTCAATGGTTTATTTTGTAGTTTGGTTAGTTTATTTATTTCATGTTTTCCATTTTTATCTTAGTCATTTCTTTCTTTATATTTACTTTTGGTTTATATTGCTTCTGTTTTTATAGTTTCCTAATAAGGAAGATAATTGATTTTACACTTTTATTTTTTTTCCTAAGGTAGATATTTGAGGCTAAGACATCATTAAATGAATTCCACAATTTTTCACGTTGCATTTATTTAATTTATGTTACACTATTTTCTAATCTTTCTTGTTATTTAAATATAAATCATGATATTTATAAATGAGTTGCTTAATTTTGAAATATATTGAGATTACTTTTATTTCTCAATATAATTCTATTGTGTTCAAACATCATACTCTGCATGATTTTGATCCTTTAAAATTTATTGAGACTCATTTTAACACTGAGTATAAAGTTTATGTGGGTGAATATTTTATAGGCATAATTAAAAAGTTTGAATATTCTCATTTTGGGCTACAGTATTCTATAAATATCAGTGTGGTAAATTGGTTGACAGTGCTTTTAAATCTTATTTATTCACACGTTTTTTTTTATGTTGTTCTATTAGTTATTGTGAGTTTAGAATGAGTTAAAATCTCCAACTATTATCATGGATTTCCCCACTACATTAGGTAGCTAGTCAGACATGAGCAACAGGGGAACAAAGGAATAGAGAGGCCCAGC
Source organism: Pteropus vampyrus (assembly GCF_000151845.1). Lineage (NCBI taxonomy): Eukaryota > Metazoa > Chordata > Mammalia > Chiroptera > Pteropodidae > Pteropus > Pteropus vampyrus. Next base: position 1,353,095 of record NW_011888814.1, read on the forward strand.
CTAGAGACACTATTGGTAGTTAGAGAATCCCTCTTGCCTCCCCAGAGACAAAGGACAGGATGGCTATAATCTTAGCTGGTTTAATCCAGCACAGATGTCTGCGCAGAAGCTGCTACTCTAATTTGCCCACAATCTAATGCTCATTATAAACATATAATACAATGTTTATTCCTGGAAGTTTATGAATCTAGTTATAACAGACTATATTCTGGATGAGCGCATGCGCAATAGGCCAAGTGTTATATAGTAGCCAAGTGTCTTAAAAATGACCTCACTTGCCAATCACCTAAGAATGCCTTTGGAACCACCTATTACGGCCCAAATATAATTCAGAGATTCCCACTTCTGGGTTGTTGTTGTTACAGTTCTCTTTGCTAAAACCATATTCCTCCTTGGAGCATGCTTTGTCCTTCCAAAATATACTTTTAATAAATCTTTTCTAATTCTCACTGAGCTGCGATTTTTCATTGCATCAATGAGGAAGAACCAAGGAAAAATGCCAATTACACTTCTGGGCCGTTATCCCCCATTTGCTGTGGGAGCGACACCAAAATTCAAATCGCCCCCGATGATAACAATTACTCCTTTAGGTTTATTAGTTTTGCTTTATGTAATTTGAAACTGTTTATTAGATGCATATACATTCAGGATTAGTATGTCTTCTTGATGAATTGTAATATAATGTCCCTCTTTATTTCTGATAATATTCCTTATACTGGAATCTATCTGGTCTGACATGAAAATACTTATACTTAACAATATTATGCTTAGTGTTTACATGTTATGTATTTTTCCAGTCTTTTATATTTATCTTTTTTAGATTTAAAATGTGCCACTTATAGACACATTTAGTGTTTTCTTTATTATCTAGAGGGACTATTTCTGTCTTTTAATTATGGAAGTTAGTATGTGTATGTTTCATAAAAATACTGTTATGGTAAGAGTTAAATTTACAGTTTAGATTTTTTTCTATTTTTCTCACTTCTTAAACATTTTTCAATTTTTATTATTTCATTTTCATCTTGATTGACTTTCTAGATATACTATTTCCAGTCATTTTTAATAGTTACTTTAGAGAAGAAAGTATGCATATTTAATTTAGCGTCATCTTTTCAAACACTATACTGCAATGTATGAATCTTACAGCAAAATGTAAAATTCCTGCATGCAATTTATTTCCTGCATGCAATTTATGCTCTTATTTTCCTATTTTTTAAATCTGTAAATATTATAAGCCTCATAAATT
>NW_011888814.1:1355070-1356902 GCF_000151845.1 Pteropus vampyrus
TTGGGGAAGAAGAGGAAGTAGACTCATGACAGCATCTAAATCCTACCACAAAGCACACTGAGGGTTAGGCTAACATGCTCTGGAATTCTCACCTGTGCAGAACTTTTCTATTAAAGTTGAGAGTAGGAAGACTTTTATGTATTAATTTGGCAAAGTGCTCGATATTCCATATCACTGCTCTACCTTTCTTCGTTTTATTATGAGAATCGGAAGTCTGACCTCTATGGTTGGCTTCAAGTCGACTGTTTGGCCCTCTGGCTCCTATCTGTAAAGCTTAGGCAAAGTATTAGTATTAGGACATCAGAATGAGAAGGGGAAGAAGTTGGGGGTATATGTTTTCACAGTGTCCTCCCTGGAGCCTCAGATAAGCAGTGGTTTTGTGCTTTTACCTAAAGCTACATCTCCTAGCCAAGAATCTACCACTATATCTACAATTATGCCTGGATTCTTGTAGCCACTCCCTCTCTTTGCCTTTCCAAAGAATTAATTCTTGCAAAGAATTAAAACTTGAAGTTAAGTACTAAAAAAACCTGTCATAAATATATTGACATGAGTGCTGAGAGAAAGAGATACTTGAGAGTTTTAGTCAAAGCTTTAAAAAATTTTATGTTTACAATGTGTCTTTCCTTTCTCTTTTTCTCTAATTGTGCAAGATTCTTTCAAAGTTATGATTCCAAAAAAAATTTTGCAGACAATTGTGAGATTAAATATTTCTCATTTTTTTATCATAAATATAACTTGTTCATAAGCAAAAAGGAAGTCATGTGAGGTTCTGTATGTATAAACCTAACTCAAAGATATTTATGCTAAAATTTAGAAAAGGAGCAATATCATTAACACCATCTCGAGTATTAAACCTAAATAATTTTGTCTAATTTGGAACCAAATACATTATTTTTTTCTTTTTTCTCTTTCTTTTCTCTTGTTGCTTTAAAATCTTTCTTTATCTATACTTTTGCAGTGTAAAATAATTTCTGCATTTTCCTCATTACCCTTCAATTATGAGAGTAGTTAGGGTAAGAAACAAATATTTAAAGATTCTATACCTTTTCAAGGAACATACCAACCAGGAAGAAAGAAGCAATTATAAGATGATGCTCACTTTATGAGGGGAAGGGTAATCTCTCAAGAAACCACCCTAACAAAATTAAATAAATAAATAAATAAACAAACAAGTAAATAAATAATAAATCTAAAAAAATGAGGAGGCATATAATAAAGAGTGATAAGTAAAAATAACCAGAAAACATTTTTAAAAATAAAATATGTGTTATCAAACAAAATCTGATTATCAGTTCAGATTCACATAAATCATAGATCTTAACCATTATCAAGCTTTACTAAGTAAATTTAAGAATAATCAAGACAATGACAAGGTAGAGGAAAGTCTAGAACTTCAAGGGGCTCCCCAGGTTCTTCCTTCACCCATTAAGTGTACTTCTCTAGCCCAGAAGAGCAGAGGCTTGTAAGTGAGGTTTGTGGGGTTCCTCACACAATGGGATGCCATTACATTATGAAATGTCTCAATTTTACACTGTGTAGAACTGTAAATAGCAAGTGATGTTCTCCAGGGATCTATGCCTCATTGAACCATAGGTCATGAGTCTTATTTACTAGATATTATCTTTTAGCCAGGAGCATTATACTATGAGCATTTCAGAGATAGAGTATCTTAACTTAGCAAATATCATTGAGGCATTTACTTGAAAGTCCAATTGACAGAAAGATTATACTGGGTGTTAAGCTTTCTTATTTTATTTCCCTAGACGCATTCCTCTGGTAAAGGAATAAATGAATTACAGTTTAGCTGTTTTAACTCTTTCCTCCTAGGA
>NW_011888814.1:1358382-1360877 GCF_000151845.1 Pteropus vampyrus
AAGGTTCTAGAGAAGAAACATAAATTAAAGATATGTGCTCTTAAACATTAGTGTACATTTTCCTTTTCCCTTCTACTTATGAAGCAGAAAGCTGGAGAGAACATTGCTCCAATCAGTATACCAAGGAAAAGGCATATACTCTATCTAACCATAGTTTTTCTTGATACCATCAGACACTTGAAGTTGCAGCATGCTATAGACTGAATTGTGCCCCAATTCATTTCTTAAAGCTGTGATTCCCAATATGATGATGAGGCATTTGGAAGATAATTAAGTTTTGATGAAGTCATTATAGGATTAATGCCCTAATAAGAAGAGACAGCAGAGAGCTCTCCTCTCCCTATCATGTGAGGACACTGTGAGAAGGCAGCCATTTGCAAGCAGGAAGAAAGTCCTTACCGGAAACCAACAATGCTGGCACCTTAATCTTGGACTTCTATCTTCCAGAACAGTGATTTTGTTTTAAACCACCTGGTCTATGGTATTTCATAATGACAGTTGGACTAAGATACAGCAAAATTAACTAACCTAAAACGTTAGGAGAGACACCATCAAAGGTAGATACAAATGTGAGCTCTATTTCCCCAGGGCACACACTGGGTGCCACACAAACTGGTAAAAATAATTCAACTAAAATATTTAATGAATTGCTCAAAGCTGCGTATAGGATAGTCTGAGAGTATAGAGATCCTGGACCATAAGAAACAAGAGGAATCTACACTCATCTATAAGATCTTAACATTGGTCACAGGACAAGAAAGAGAAAGCCTCCCACATAATGCAGACTTAGGAGAACCAAGGACCAGCTACTGTGGATGACTTAAATTTCTACCTACGTCCATCTTCCATGTTGTTCCTATAGAACAAAAGCCTTAAGCCACTGGGGCAGCTTGATAAACCTTGACATACTACGGGCATAGGTGAAGGCCATCACAATTAGAGGAAAAGAACAGAAAAGAAAAAAAGTTCTCCTTTTGGGGCCCATATTATTGCAGATCCCCTGCTCTTGACAGAAGAGAGATCACTGAGTCATTCTCAACCCTACCACCCAGGGATATACCATATGACTAAAAATAAGGCTGAACTAGCAAAAAAGAATGCCAAGTAACAAAAACTTGCAGTCTACTTGTGACAGGGGCAGGGGCATGGAGAAAAAACATCTCTGAGGTGCAGAACTACAGGGAACACTTAAAGCCTAAGCAGAAAAGAAACATTGAGAAAATGGATCAGATGACCTAGTCATCATCCAAAACAAAATGTACCATTAGAAGACTGTGAAGAGTATGCTGGCCCATAACAACAAAACCGAAAACAAGCCTGACTCCTGACTAGAGTGACTCAATTACTCACACAAATGCTAACCAAAAAGAAGAGGCCAATCACACAAGAAATTAAAAATAATTAGGCTTAATGTGTTAAAGGCTCTTAGGTGATATGCATGAACACATGGGGGAATTTTGACACTGCGTCCAAAAGCCATTGGGGTGGATGGAATGGAACAGAAAGTCTATACTAACACTCCACAATACAACTTACTTTGATAATGAAAAGTTCTATACATAAACAAAATATTTCTTTCTTTTTTTATTGTGTTTTTATTTTAAGGATATTTGGAATTGGTTATGGATTAAGAAAAGTTATCATAGGCATATGTGTACACTATTTTATTTTTTTTTTTCTTAGAATATAAGGTCTAATAGGAAAGGAGCATCATGAATGATCAGTGATTTCACCTGACAATGGAGATAAGGCCTTAGCAAACGTGGTGTCCAGAGGACAGTTTTCCAGACCTGGAAATGTCATGCTGCACCTGAGCCATTCTCTGGCATTACTTTTCTTCATTCTCCTCAGCAGACTTTGCATAAATGCCCCTCCCCAGTGAGGCATGTAGTTTCAACCCAGATACCTCATAACTAATTACGCTTCCACTGAGCCACAGTCCTAGCTCTGCTCCCCACCAAAGTGCTCATAGTGACCTAGCTCACTATTCCCAACCTTTCTCAACATATGTTTTATAAATATATCTTATTAAAGTTACTCAGTGTTTCTTCTCACTGTCTATTCTCTCCACACTTTTTAACTTTTCATAACATTCATCAAAATATATTGCTTCATTTCTACATATATAATTGTACTTTAGACATTAAAGTTCCATCACCTTTCCAAATATAAATACTAATCGCCAATAAATATATATAAATTTGAAAATATAAAACTAAAAATTTATAAAATTAGCAATTTTCAATAAGCTTTTAAAATAGAGCTCAACTTACTAAAAGTACAATTTTTATGATAAAAATATGGCTTACATAGATTTCCAAATTGTTAATTGGATTATCTGTAGAAATCATGTTTACTATGTGAAAATAACTATAAAACAAATGAATTTTAGTTCATTTGGAGCCCCCTAAATCTTAAAGTGTTGTTAAGTAGCTGTGTTGGAAGACAAAATACAAGGATACATAGGTGCCAATAAAATCATTCTTGAAAAAAGC
>NW_011888814.1:1362122-1363639 GCF_000151845.1 Pteropus vampyrus
TTACATAGATTTCCAAATTGTTAATTGGATTATCTGTAGAAATCATGTTTACTATGTGAAAATAACTATAAAACAAATGAATTTTAGTTCATTTGGAGCCCCCTAAATCTTAAAGTGTTGTTAAGTAGCTGTGTTGGAAGACAAAATACAAGGATACATAGGTGCCAATAAAATCATTCTTGAAAAAAGCTACTAATGTTTAAGTATAGCATATATTACGAGTTTGAAAAATGTACCTCCTTTATTAAAACACACATTTTTGTTGTACAATAATCAATAAGAAATATCAGAAATGCTCATGTATATTTTTATCAAACAATTCAATTTTTTGTAACCCAGGAGAGAATGGGTTACAGAACTTCCATAAGACTGGCCAAAATTAGGTTAGTGGTGAAGCCTACAAAATAATAAGTGAGAGTCCCCAAATTCAAGTTTCGTAAAGCATATTTATATGGGATGACAAATTATACAGCATGTTATTATGCATGAGAGTTTTGGGTTAAATAATTGTAGAGAAGTTTTTATAGGGAACCCAGGCACAACTTGTTTCATTCAGCCTGAAGAACAGCTTAAGCTCCAAATGTGCTCTATTCCTCTTTCCAAATTGAGCAGACAGCACTTTGGGGTGTTTTTCAACACTAACAAAAAACTCTTCAATTCAGTTCAATTCTGACACTAACTACCTGGGGTTAGCATCAGACTCCACAGGTTTCAGTTCCACAAGAATGCCCTTACTTCAGATGCCAGTCACAATTATTGGGTCCTCAGGTTACCCACACTTCTGTCTAACTTAGCTACAAAGTGAGGTGGTTCCTCCAACCACTCCCCACTTTTCAAGTTTGATAATTGGAGAAAAAAGTTTACAGAACTGAGATAGTTTATGTTTACTAGTTTATTATAAAAGATAGAACTCAGGAACAGTGTTGTGTATTGGTTTCGAATGAGTTTAAATTTATTTGTTTATGACTTAAGTGATGTTGTTTTAATCCACTTGCTTTATGGCAAAGACAAAAAAAAAATTGACTTTAGAAGCAAAGTTGTCCTGATGTAAGAATGAAGGAAATTGTGTCAGGATGTCACTATCTCATCTGTTGTCCTTGATAAGCGCTCATTGCTCAGTGGCTGAGCATCTCCACTGGAGGCTTATTGATAAGAAGATATGGAGCATAAACTATGGCAAGGGGACATTCAGACTATAAATATTGAGAATTTGTGAGAACTATTCAAGAGTTTCAGTCTGAGCAAGGCATACTTTCCTGACCTAAATGACTCTCTGAAGATCTTAAAACACTTGCTCTTGACATGGCCAAAGTGAGTCTGATGAGTCTGATTGGCAGTTATGCTAGACTGTATAGCAGTTTCAGAAAGAGAAGGTATATCTGTTCCTGCCTTGACGAAGCACTCCTCATTGGTAGTGGTGCAAACCATGCAATGGTCCCTGAGGAGATAACCCCAGGAACAGCCGAGTCTGCCCGCCAGCACTACTGCATTTCCTGCCCTAGCAATGTGCTCTAGTA
>NW_011888814.1:1363689-1365417 GCF_000151845.1 Pteropus vampyrus
GAAGCACTCCTCATTGGTAGTGGTGCAAACCATGCAATGGTCCCTGAGGAGATAACCCCAGGAACAGCCGAGTCTGCCCGCCAGCACTACTGCATTTCCTGCCCTAGCAATGTGCTCTAGTAACAAGGGACTTTTGTTTTCACTCTAACTGATGAAAGTCAGTTCCAGTTTGGTTAAAGTGGTGTTTTTCAAGTGCCTACTTGTATAAAAATTACGCCGTAAACTAAATTTGGACTTTATTCCTTTCGTCCTCCCTTGCCTGAAACAATAGTGTGATAAATATGTCATTCGTAGGATGTTATTTCATTATTGGCTTAAAAGACATTATCCTATAAGCTATCGGCTTGTGAGAGTCTCACAGTGAACCTATGCTAAATAAATTGCTGGCAAAGACAAAATCAGTCTCTGAGCATAATTTTGCAGCCAAAGACAAAACAAAACAAACGGTCAAATGGTACAATTGCATAAGACAAGGTATATTGATGTGTGTGTGTGTGTGTGTGTGTGTGTGTGTGTGTGTGTGTGTGTGCGTGCGTGTGTGTGAGTGTTTGCAGAACTTCCATGACCCCTCTGGTGTGTCACCCTCCTAGCACCTAGATGTATTCACCAACCCAGAAGCAATCCAAATCTCATTATTTGAGAGTTTTTATAGAGCTCAATCTCCAGCCTCCCTTTCCCTTTTCCAGTGAATTTTAGTGAGTAGGGCTAAAAGTTCCACCTCTCTCATCACTAAGTCATTCTCATGACTGTCCCCATCCTTAGGTGATCTAAGAACCCTACTCTAAGTCACCTCATTAACATAAACTCAGGTGGATTATAAAAGACATTCTTATCACTCAAAAAATTCCAAGGATTTTAGGAGCTCTGTACTAGGAATCAAGAAAAAAAAAAAAACAAATATAACTTTTATTATACTTCAAGCCCTCTTATAAGTCTCTCAAATGCTTATTGGGATCATACACAAAGCCAGCGAAAGTACTCTCATAAGACTGATATTTGAATATTTGATATGAAAACTGGGATATCATAATAAGTATTATCTTCATACAACCCCACAGCACGAAAACATATATACATCTTACCTCCCACACACACACACATTATTTTTAAGTGATGGAAGTTGGGCTTTCAGCCACTGTGGCCATATGATTTCTGCATGTAAATTTTTTTCTTTTTTGTTTTGTGACATTAAATCAAATAAGAATAAAAGTCTTATGCATGCCTTCAGTATGTACTGCATGTGTAAAGAATTAATTCATTAACTTCTTAACCTAATAAAAAACATTCCTTCTTCTGAAATTAATAGAACTGTTTTCCTTTAAAAGAAGGCTTGCAGTGAGTAAGATTTACAAAGTTCTTATAAAAAATACATTAAAAATATCTATGGTTGAGCAGGTATATCTCATTTATGCAGATATCCTTATTAAATGTTAAAATATAATCATTGCATGATAAAATAGAGATTCAGTTATTGTATATTTTATAGAAGACCAGTTGGAGAAACATCAAATAATTTCATACCTTGCCTCTACATTAATCTTAATGGCAGTTGCTAATGATATATCTTCCACAAAAATTTCCGGAAATCTGAATGAGTGCAAAAAAAAGAGGGTGGGAATTAGTTGCTAAATGCAATTATAGAAGAGAAGATCTTTGAATGAAAATACATTTAGGGTGAGTAGCACAATTTCTCTTATGCTGAAAGAAACTTTCTTTGAAATAAAAGAC
>NW_011888814.1:1366722-1375068 GCF_000151845.1 Pteropus vampyrus
AATTATAGAAGAGAAGATCTTTGAATGAAAATACATTTAGGGTGAGTAGCACAATTTCTCTTATGCTGAAAGAAACTTTCTTTGAAATAAAAGACTATTGATGATTTGGCAGCAGAAATGGTACTGGCTGAGGCTGCTTGGAGCTGTTTGCTGGCCTCTAGGATTACATTTATATGACAAACTCATTCACCTTCTCAAACTGGAGCAAGTAATTTCAGCACTTTTTTATTCAACAGTGTTGACTGTAAACAAAAAGTCACCCAGATATTTCTCCAGCAAAATGAATAAGGGATTGCAATCTGGAACATGCAACCATGGAGGACCAAGTGCAAGTTTGCTGACACAAAAAGGAAGCTCTTTTAAAGAGAGAAAAGCAGTTGGGAAGAGAGATTACAAACAAAGAGGTCTCTCTGTTAAGTTTTGCTATCAACGCAGGGCATGAGAGCTCCCCCTTTCTGGTCTCCCTACGTCACTCTAAATGGGTTTTCTGTTTATTTAATTTTTAGAGGAGTAATATCGAAATGAAGCAGTGTTTAGTAACATGAGCCAGCTCAAGATCTTTCAGGGCAGAAGAGCTAGCTAGGAAATAACATTTCCTAACAGAATCAGTCAGGGGGAAACCAACCCATCAGATGGGAGATAAACCAACACAATTACTGCCAAATCTCCACCTGGTCAGCGGAATAGTCAATTTAAAAACAATAAAAAATGTTGATATTACCCTTCATTGGTTAATGATTCTATAATGGCTGGAAGGCTAAAATTCCTTCATTGAAAATCATAACATCAAAATCATATATTTGCATACAAATTGTGACTTGCACTAGATGACTATTATAACCATGAACTAACCACCATTTTTCCTGTAGCTGGCAATGACTTTTTTAAAAAGAGTTTTCAAAGAATTGCCTTTGTTTTTAGCTTGGAGCTTTAATTTCTATTTATGTCAAGTTTACATATTCACTTTATGACACAGTAGAAAGTAATTTTTTAATAAAAAAATATAATTTCTCTGAAATAAATAGAAATATACCCTGCAAAACACAGATATAAATGGCTGTCATTATTAGAAGAAAAAAGGAAAAGAAACTGTCAGAGAAATCATTACATTTCAATTTTTTAAAAAGTTTATCAATATCCCACTACATGCAAGCTGCTAGATAAAGCCTTTCTAAATTAAATTCACTCTTCCTAATATTTCTTTGCTCCTATAAATTTATTTTTTCTAGAGCAGTGCTTGAATGTACTATTCAATATAGTGTAACAAAATTACAAAGGAAGTATCAATTCCTGGGACACCTGCAATTTATACCTTAAAAATGTGAGAACAGATGCAGTGTCTATTCTGATTCATTAATTTTTGGTGGAAAAATATTTTGTAAATAGTATATACAGCTTGACCTTGAGAAAAGTAACTTCACAGCAGACTTTCACATTCCCTTTGATATAAAACTTTATTTTATTTTCACATATTTTAACACAATCTTCAGTCAGTTAATTACTGTATGGTAAATGTCTCCCTGATACATAAAAGTAGAAAGAAGAAGTGAATACCAAGTTTATTACATCATACTTTACAAAACTCATGGCTTAAACCATGACTTGCCAAGCATTTTATATGTATTTTTGTATGAGGTGACCATTTGAGTAGTTTTTTTTTAAGGTCACCTGTCAAATGCTCACCTGGTTGACTGTTTCCTCTTCTTCTCTGTCTGCCCAAGATATCAGCAGAAGAAAAATAAGTGAGAGGATTTATCGATGTAGAGATCTGTCTCAGATCTAGGTGACAATGAAATAATGAATATCAAACTTTCAGTTATCCAAAGGCCAACAATAAAGAATCCCAGAAATTAGAAACAGTAAAGGGTGAGATGAGGTATTGAGAGAAATTAAGAAGAGGAATCATGTCACCTTTGCCACTCTCTTATAGCCAGAGGGGTTGGGGTAGGAGAATGAGACTCTTGTCGTGCAAAACTGATTGAGTTTGATCATTCCAGTACCTTGCACTCCTGGAGTGTGAAGGATGAATTTGCTTCACCAACAATAGCTCTTGTGTATTCAAGACAGAAGAATGGCATTCTGAACAGCAGCTGCGAGATGATTTGGGGGATTATAAATAAATAACAACAAATTTTATAATTCTAAAGTTTTTTAAATATATTTTTAATTTATGAAAGCTATGTGTTTTTTTAACATTTAAATCAGCATCTCTTGGGGTGAAAATTAAATAATGAAATATGTGAGGTGTCATTGTGCTTTTAGTATTTCAAATGAATTATCTGATTATATAATACTTTGGGGAAAAGTATTAACACTACTTAGAATGATTTCATACATCTAAAAATGAATACAAATGAAATGACTAGAGATAATCATCAACTTTTTTAAAAAATATGTGAAATCCACTATGTCAAATGTGACACCAAAATTTCACAATTCAAAATGTACATTAGACTGCTACTGACAAGATGGTGCACTTCTAGACTCACAGGCAGTGATCTTTTTAAAAATCAGCTCCACAGCCACCTCATGAAGGCTTACATCATTCTGATGGTTCCCTGCAGTCTAATCACTGTCCTTGCAGGGCTGTTCCGAATGTAGCCTGAGGTACCAAAGCGAGGAAGGGCATTTTGTAGGCCTCTGCTGTGTTTGGAGAGAATGAGGTTAATACAATCCCTCAGCAATGAGAATCTGCAGGTCCATGTCAACGACACAGAGACTGCCGAAGAGAGGGAAGCAGTGCTGGGAATTACTTTTTCCCTTTTCTCTCTGTGAACAGTATGAAGAATATGTCTAAAAGGATACGATAATTTAGTTTGGAAACAGGTAAAGAATTATTTTTCTTGCTTCTTTTCTCCACTTTGCAGATTAAAACCCATCTACTACCTCCAAGGCAACAATTTGTCTATGAGATTCAATTCCCTATTTTCTCCAGAGAAATACAAACACTAACTTGATCTTTATTTAGCTGTGATCTTGAAAATGTAGCACATGTACATAATTACAATGACATTGTAGCAGCTTTCTAAGTTTCTTCAGCATCTGCACAGAATAATATAAATGTTGATATTGAACTAGTCAGGTTACTATCAAATACATTTATTTGTTCATTCAGTTGCTCACTCAGTAGTTCAGTCTTTAGAATTGTCATTCAGCAGGAATCAACTACCTGGCAGACATGTAGGTATTGGGAAAAGCATGTAGATAGTATATGGTTCATATCTTCTAAAAATTTAGTTCAGTGAAAAGATAAATATGTGAACAAATAATCAAAATATGACTCACAAATGGAATGTTTTGAGTGTGAAAAAATGGAGCTTAAAACACAAATTTCTAAAACTTTAAATCCTATCTTCTATAGTCTCTCTCTCTCTATATATATATAAAATCAATATACTATCTCGCCCTTTACTGTTTCTAATTTCTGGGATTCTTTATTGTTGGCCTTTGGATAACTGAAAGTTTGATATTCATTATTTCATTGTCACCTAGATCTGAGACAGATCTCTACATCGATAAATCCTCTCACTTATTTTTCTTCTGCTGATATCGTGGGCAGACAGAGAAGAAGAGGAAACAGTCAACCAGGTGAGCATTTGACAGGTGACCTTAAAAAAAAACTACTCAAATGGTCACCTCATACAAAAATACATATAAAATGCTTGGCAAGTCATGGTTTAAGCCATGAGTTTTGTAAAGTATGATGTAATAAACTTGGTATTCACTTCTTCTTTCTACTTTTATGTATCAGGGAGACATTTACCATACAGTAATTAACTGACTGAAGGTTGTGCTAAAATATGTGAAAATAAAATAAAGTTTTATATCAAAGGGAATGTGAAAGTCTGCTGTGAAGTTACTTTTCTCAAGGTCAAGTTGTATATACTATTTACAAAATATTTTTCCACCAAAAATTAATGAATCAGAATAGACACTGCATCTGTTCTCACATTTTTAAGGTATAAATTGCAGATGTTCCAGGAATTGATACTTCCTTTGTCATTATGTTATACTATATTGATTGATAGATGTATTGTATGTATGTATGTATGTATGTATGTATACATGACAAGGTCAAAAAAACAAATAATTTCTAGTTAAGCTTTATTGACTAACATCTTTTTTGACTGAAATCTCAAAATAGATTCTGGTGATTGACATTGAAACACACAGAGAACATCTATCTGTGAGGATAGTGTTCACATTAGGGCCAAAGAAACAAAGCAGATCATGTAATCTCATTCTGCTTACTTTAAAAAAAAAAAACACACTCTGGACATTAGCCTTTTACATTTCAACACAATGAGAATGAGAAAAAGTTTGCCCAAAAAAGTACATACTATGCAGAAAGAAAATGCAGAGCCAGGAAGCTTTGTCTCTGGACTAGTACGGTGGTGAATTTCAATCTGCCCTGGACCATTCAGACAGAAGGATGGCACACGAGTCCCAGTCTTTTGTACTTCTTAGGTCTCATTGAAGAAAAAGTCTATGAGACAATGAAACAGGAAAGCTAGGGGTTTAGAAAGAGAGAGGGTGAGGGAGATGAGTGGGGCAAGGAGGAGGGAGAGAGGAAGAGAGTGATGCTGAGCATTCTTAGGAGGGCAGCCTAACCTGGAGAGATGAAACCTTCTCATTTCTCCAGCTTTCTAGGAAAAACAAAAAACAACAACAACAAAAATACATGTTTCATCCAAGAAACCATTTGAAAGGCTAACCATGGTACTTGTATAATTCAGAGAATTACTCCTACCTATTTTGGAGTAGAATGAAGAAAGAATGGAGCGTAAGAGGAGAGTTGGTCCTTCCTCCCACTAAAAGCTCACAAATTATCACAGAAATATCTGCAAAGTCTTGTGGTGATTTGGAGCAGGAAGGAATAATAAATTAACTTTGTGTGTCAGGATCAAGAAAAGCTTCAACAAGGAAGTGATATTTCATGACAGGCATCCCTAACACTTGCAAAGATACCCTGGAACAACTCTGATTATCTCAGCAAGCAGATCCTAAAAACATCTCTGTGAACCTATTTATTAGTTTACTTGTACTGTAGTATATGATAACTTTCGCATTACCTTAAGATTAGCTCATGTGAAAGCAAGTTAATTAAATAATAAAAGTCACAGCAATTTGATCTGAATGGTGTTACACAGCTGATGTGTGCTATCTTTTTCTTGTTATTTATTTAATTAAAAGTCCTCACAATTGCTCAAGAATAGTTGTGTATACTGCTACATTGATACCTAAAAGCTACTTACAACTGCTTTGAAAATATGTTTATGCCATGATGGGACAACTAGTTCTACTTGTCCTCCTTTCACCTTCCGAACCTGCCACCGGGACACTTCTGTATATGAAGATGAAATGTGGTATAGACAGAGGCTAGAGTTATAATTAGAAAATCTCGGTTTCGATCTAACTTCTGCCCTTCTAGTTTTGGAAATTGGTTAGGTCATATCATTTCTCTGGGCTTGCTTCTTCTTCCCAAGATCGTGATCATCAAATAAAATAAAACAAGATACTATTTTATAGCCCCATAAGCTAGCAATATTAATAGGAAGAATTTAAAATTTTTATTCCTTCTTTCCAAATTTTCAAACATTAAGAAATTATAGAACGTTAAGAAAATATGTAAAAAAATGTGTTTAGCAAAGTTATTTGGAAATATATAAGATTAGAAATATACTAGTTTCATCTCTGTCTGAATATATATTCAATGTCTATTTCCACTACTCACATTTCATTTATTAAATAAGTATAATCTCGTATTCTAGCTCTGTTACCTTTAGGGTGATCTAAAATTCATCGTACTCCAGTAGCACTGAGGGGTACCTCAGTTCTTTTTGCCAATGCAGTGAAGAATAACAGATAAGTGAGGTTTAGGAAAAGAATTATTAAAGTATGTTTTAAGGAAGAAGCTGGTCACACTCAAAAGGGCTATAACTGTGAAGAAACAAAAGGTATGATTAAAGTACACTCCAAGGGAGAGACAGGTTACAGCAAAGAGAGCTGTAACTTCGTGGATGGTTGGAGGTCTGTGATATATTAGGACCATAATGGGAGGTTACAAGGGTGGTCTTAGATGATTGGCACGTGAGGTCATTTTGGCTGTTATATAACTCTCTGCTTACTGCACATGCAGTTGTCAAGAATACGGTCTGTTATAATTAGAGTCACGAACTTCTGAGCAAAGGCATGATGTTATAATGATGGTATAATGAGGCTGAAGTAAGAACGTCAGTGTAGGACTGACTGTGTATACTCTGGTGACCAGATTTAACCAGGTATTGGTTTATGTCCCTTCGTTCCTTTGTTCCTCAGGATGCAGAGGTGATTTATAACTATAAAATTAGTGTTTCAGGGAGGCCTTTGGGCAGGGCTTTATTCCTTTGTTCCCCATCCCTCATGTCTACCTAACTATTTAACAGGTCAAAGTAATGGAAAAGGAGAAAAACAGAGAATATCCACTATGATTGCATTTTCAACAAAATCTCATGAAATGCACAATTCCACATACTGTGACTTTGATTTTTATTGTCTTTTGACTTACAATTTTGATTGTATTTTGCTCAAATATTTTTAATATAATAGTTATTTTTAAAGAGGAGGAAGATGTTTAAATAACTAGGAGCAGCTCATAAAAATTGGGTATAATGATATACTAGAAATAATTACAGAATTATGATGATTTCTATGTTGATAATTTATGATGATTTTCAGCAAAAAATAAGATTTGTAATTTATTTTTATTAAGCTAAAGCGTATTCTAACGATAATGTTATAAATCTAAATATTAAAAAGCATAATGTTTCTATATCATCCATAATTTAAAAAGAAAAAAAAACATTTTATAAGAAGCTTAGAAGTGTTTAAAAATCAAATGGACTCCTGGTTTCTCGTTCCACACATAAGGAGCTTAGAAGTCACCACTCTATCCTACCTAGCAACAAGTAAAAAGCTGAACAGAATGAAAAATCAACAACTCTTCTAAGATTTATGAGAGTGAGGAAGATGCAGGGCAAACCACTGCCCCCAAGGTTGGAGACAGCAAATACAAGGAATCATTGCTTACTGGAGATGAATGTAAACTTCCACAGGAACTAGTGCCAGAGTAGGAAAACCTGAACATAATCGACAAATTACTGAAGTCTCAGGGTGGACAACAGTGAGAGTTAAAAACTCCAGAGGACCCAATCAAATGGGCTCCCATGATTTTGTCAGATTTAATTCCAAGAGTTAGACCAGATTCTCAGAGTAAATAACACACACACACACACACACACACACACACACACACACACACACACACACACACACACACACACACACACACACACACAATCCCTTGATGCTTCTGACAGGGGAGGAGGAAAGGAATTACTTTGAAATATGTCAGAGCAAGGCCTGCACTCTAGGAGAAATGTGTTGATCAAAGCCAACCTGCTGCCCAGGTATTATCAAAGCAGAACAAACCTGGGGCAAGGGAAAGCCCCAACTTTAGCCCACTGTCGCCTTCCATGTGAGAGAAGGAAAATACCAAATACCACCTTCAGCCCACTTTAGCAATCCTATCACAACTAAGAAAAGAAAAACTGAAAACCTGTTAAGTTCACAGTCCAAAGGCACAGGTTTGCTAAAAGTCTGAAGCCTAATCACATGACTACAGGATGGTCCCTTTCTCTACACCTCACCACCACATTTCTAAAGGCCTATTTAAGCAGTTTATTTTGCCCAGTATACCATGTCCTGCTATCAGGAAAAATTACAAGCATATTAAAACGCAAAAAACATAATTTGAAGAGACAGATGACCATTTCAATTAACACGCACATACAGAAGACTGATGTGGACCTCGTACCAGTACATGCATGGTGGTCAAGCTAATCATATCCTGGTTATCCTTGAGCTGATGCATCTTTGACTAAAGTACTTAGAATTCAAGTCACCTAAAATCTTCATTAGCCAGTTATAATACATATAAAACAGCAGAAATATTTAGTCATTGTATTCAGTTTGCTTAGGCTGCTGTAACGATATACCATAAACCAACTGGCTTAAATAACAAATTTATTGTCTCAGTTGTGAAGACTAGAAGTCTGAGATCAATATGTTGGCAGGGTTGGTCCCTTCTGAGAAATGTAAGGCAAAATCTGTTTCATCCCTCTCTTCTAGCTTCTGGTGGTTTACTGGCAAGCTTTGTCACTCCTCACTTATAATTAACATTCTCATTGTGTCTTCATGTCATCTTTCTGTATATGTCTCTTTTTAATATAGCATTCTTTTTATAAGGACTCCAGTCACACTGATCGCCGGGCCACTCTACTCCAGTGTGACCTCATCTTAACCAAT
>NW_011888814.1:1376343-1417486 GCF_000151845.1 Pteropus vampyrus
TCCAGAGAAAATTATACCTATGAAAAGTTTGAAAGGATGATTAGGAATTAGTCAAGTAAAGTCAGTTGGTATAGGGTAGAAAATTTTGGACGGTTGAGATAAGGAAGTAGATGTTTCAGGCAGAGAAAATAGCATATAAAGCAAGCATATTTTGATTAAGGCCACCTGGCACGTAGGATGTGAGGTGGAATATGATGCATGTAGGCTTACATAGCATTTTAGCCATGTTAAGAAAATTAGAATGCACAGCATTTGACATGGGAAGCTATTGAGGAGTTTACTTGTGAACAGTGTAAGCAGATAAGCATTTTAGAACGATCACGAGCACTCCAGCTACAGAGTGGAGAATGTATTAAGAGGAAAAATAATGAGGCCGGAAGATTACAAGATCCTTGCTGTAAAATATAACAGGGGTGTTTTGTGGCTGGTAACTAGACTACAGATAACAAAGACAGAAGAAATAATAGTTGTAAAAATACATATTGGGTGTTGAACTTTTGTGCTGTTGGTATGAGTGAGAAAAAGAGAATTAAAGTCAAGAAATATACCAGCTTTGAGATTTTGGAAAGAAGTGATAACCATCCAAACCAAGAATGACAAATCAATACTGACCAATAGGTCGTTACAACCTGTAGATTTGGGCTAAGAAGGATTTTTGCACATCTGCAGTCCTTTGTCTCAGTACATTCGGGCTGCTGTTACAAAATATGGGTGGCTTATAAAAATATAAATTTATTTCTCACAGTTCTGAAGTTTGGAATTATAAAATCAAGACTCCAACACATTCCATGTCTGGTGAGGTACTGCTTTCTGGTTCATAGAGGCATCTTCTAGCTGTACCGTCACATGGCAGAAGGGACAAGGGAGCTCTCTTACATTTTTTTTTTAAGGGGACTATAATCATCTCCCAAAGGCCCCATATCCAAATACTGTCACTTTGAGGGTTAGATTTTCAACATATGAATTTGGGGAGAAAACAAACATTCAGACCATAACAGCCTTGTTCTAAAAAGTGCCATGATTTAAAAAATATGATGCTGGTAATGGGTTCAAGAGATTATGCCAATGGTAAAGATGTCAGTTTTGCCTAATACTCAATTTTTCCCTTGTTTAATTGGCCCCACCATATACTCCATACTTTCTCCAATCTTTCTTACACTAGAGTTCACTAAAACTTTTTGTTTTACAAGATGCTTTATAATTTACATATTATTAAATTTAGCTATGATAAGTGTACCATCAATATTTTCTTACTAAATTTACAGAATTGTGAATTTATTACCATAATCCAGTTTTAGAACATTCCATCACCTCAAGAAAGTTATCTAGTACTAATTTTTAATTAATCCCCACTTCCATATCCTACTCAATACAACCAATGATCTGTTTCTAGCTGTGCTTAATGGATATTTGATATAAGTGAAATCATATAATATATAGTCTTTTGGCTCTGGCTCTTTCCACTTAGCATAATGTGTTTGGATTCAACCATTTTGTATGTATCAGCGGTTCCATCCTTTTTATCACTACATATTATTCCATTATGTGGATAAACCACATTTAATTTCCTATTTACCAGTTGATTGATAGTTTTTTGCTATAATGAAAAATGTTTTGAATAGTTGCCTGCATGTGTTTGTGTGGTTATATGTTCTTATTTTCTTTTGATCCTAAATATGGAATTGGTATGTTGTGTGGTAAGTTTTTGTTTGACTTTTTGAGAAACCCCCAAATTGTTTCCAAAATGGCTGAACCATTTTACATTCCTTTCAAGAATGTATGATAGCTCTAATTTCCCCATATGCTTGCCAATACTTAATATTATCTGTCATTTCATTATAGCCACTCTGGTAAGAGTGAAATTATATTTCATATTGGTTTGAATTTTCACTTCCATAATCACTAATTATGTTGAGCATCTTTTCATATGTTTATTAGTCTTTTGTATATCTCTTTAATAAATGCCTAATAAATTATTTTACCCATTTTTTAAAATTGCATTGTTTTCTTATTATTAACCTGTAAGAGTTCTGTATATATATCAAATTTAAAACTGGAAAACTTCTAGAATGAAATGTATTAGAAAAGTTCCATGCTTAATTCTAGAAGTTTATAAATTGAACACTTTCATTTTGATCTATGATCGATTTTGTATTAATTTTTATGTATACTGTAAGTCAATAATCTCAGTTCATCTCTCCTTTACTTTCTTTTTTTTTTTTTTTTTTTTGCACATGAACATACATACAATTATCCCAGTATCATTGGTAAAAAAGTCCTTTCCCCATGGAGTTATCTTGGCACACTTATTAAAAGTTAATTATAAATAAAAAAGTTTATTTCTAGACTCTCAGTTCTGTTTTATTGTTTATTTGCCAACTCTTGCCCTAATATCAAACTATGCGATAATTCTGGCTTTATAGTGGTTATGAAATAAGATAGTTAAGTTCAACTTTGTTCTTTTTCAAAATTGCTTTTGCTTTTTTAGGTGCTTTGCATTTCCATCTGCCCTTTAGAATCAGTTTGTCAAATTCTATTTTTAAAAAAGCCTATTAGCATTTTGATAAAAATTGAATTGGATTTTAGAACATTTGGGGGGGGGGAATTAATATCTTGACAATACCATATCTTTCAATCTATGGATATTTATTTAGATTTTTAAAATTTCTCTCAGCAATATTTTGTTTCCAGTTTATAAGCCTTGAACTTCTGTTAAATTTTATTTCTAAGCATTTTATTTTTTTATTTTATTATGAATGAAATTGTTTCTTTAATTTTGTTTCTGAATTAATTGTTGCTAGTATTTAGAAATACACCTGACTTTGGTAAATCCATATTATATTGTATGATTTTGCTTATTTTTCTTTTCTTTAATTCTTTGGGATTATCTATATACAAGATCTTCTCATGTGCAAATAGAGTTTTACTTCTTTGTTTTCATCTGCGTGATCTTTCTCTTGGCTCATTTCACTGGCTAAAAACTCAAGTAAAATATTAGCTCAAAGTGGTGAGGGAGAACTTCCTTCCTTGTTCCTGATCTTTTGGATGAAACAATCAGCATTTTCAGGGTTAAGTTTAATAATAGCTTCCCCCACCCCCACAAATGCCCTTCATCAGGAGGAGAAAGTTCTTATTACCACTAGTTTGTCAGTAAGTCTATCATTGTCAAATGCTGTTTCTGAATCCACTGCGTCTATTGAGATGAAATTTTGTCTTTTGTTCTATTAATACAGCATATTACATTAAGTAATTTTCAGATATTAAATCAACCTTACATTTGATGTGACCATGGTGCCTAATCGCTATTATATATTGCTGAATGAGTTATGCTAATATTTTATTAAGGATTTTCGCAGCTATATTCACAAGGAACATTAGATAGTAGCCTATATATTTGCTATGTATTTGTCTGATTATGACATCAGGGTAATAAATACTGGTTTCATACAATGAATTAGTTGAAAAGTGTTCAATCTCTCCTTTATTTTTGTAAGTGCTTTGGTGACTTGGTGTTCTTTTTCAAACCTTTGATATATTTGATAACATTCATTAATTAAGCCGTCAGTGCTTTGTGGGAAAATTTTGAATAACTAATTCTGTTTCTGAATGTATCGTATAGTCTATTCATGTTCTCTATGTCTTCTTGAATTAGTTTTAGTTGTTTCCTTCAAGAGATTTTTCTATTTTATCAAAGTTATCTTATTTATTTTTTCAATTTTCACAATAGTCCAATAAAATTATTTTAATTACTATATAGTCAGTAGAGAAATCTCTTTAATTTTAAATTTTGTTATTTTGATTTTTCTGCATTATTGCAGTTTAGTCTACTTAAAATTTTGTCAGTTTTGTTAATATTTTCAGAGAACCAACTTTTGATTTTATTAAATCTTTTCTATTTTTCTATTTGATTGATTTATATTCTAATCTTTATTATTTTTCCCTTTTTCTTGCTTTATGTTTAGTTTGCTTTAATTCTAGTTTCTTAATCTTTAAACTTAAATTTATGCTTTGAGACTTTTCTGATACAGTAATTTTTAAAGTTTATAAATATACATAAATTTGATATGTTGCCTTTTTTTATTCAGTTCAAAATATTTTCTAATATTCCTTATAATTTCTTATTTACTATGAGTTTTTCAGAGATATTTTAATTTCAAAACATTTCAGGATATCCTAGATTCCATTCTATTTTTAAATTCTAATTAATTTCTTTTTTGGTAGAGAGCATACTTTGTATGACTTGAATCATTTTAAATATATTGAGATTTGTTTTGTAGACTAGCATGTGATCCATTCTGGAGAATGTTTCATGAATGCTTGAAATAATATGTATTCTACAGTTGTTGGGTGATATATTTCACATATGTCAATTAAGTCAAGTTGATTGGTAATACTTTTCTCATTCTCTTGCTGACTATATTTCCAGTTATTTTGTCAGTTACTGAGAATGGAGTGTTGAAATATCCAATGATTATTGTTGAATTCCTTCTTTCTCCTTTCAATTCCATCAATTTCTATTTTATGTAGTTTGAGACTCTGTTGGATGTGAATACTTTTATAATTATTATATCTTCCTAATGAATTAATTATTTATTTATGAAATGTCACTCTTTTTTCCTAAAGTATTATGTTTTTATATAGTATATCCATATTGTCTATATATAATAATATTATGTCTATTTCAACTAATAACAAACGTCTTCAGCTTCTTAATATGTACCTTTTGTTTGATACGTCTTATTTCACATCTTTACGGTCAATTTATTCGATGACTTTTATAGATAGTATGTCGTTTATCTTTCTTTTTTAATCCAGTCTGATAGTCTCTGCCTTTTAAGTGGGATGCATAGAACTTCACGTTTAAGGTTAATATTGATATGGTTGGATTTGCCTTTTTGCTCTTTGTTTTCTGTGTTTTCTCTCTCGTGTCTTTTTGTGTCTCTGTCTCTTATTTTTTTCTTTACTGATTTCATTTATGTTAGAAATTATTTTTAGTGCAGTATTTACATTTCTCTGTTCATGTTTTCTACAGTACTTTTTAGTTATGTTTTGGCAATTTCTCTAGGGATCAAAATATGCGTCTTAATTGATCTTCACTGTATATACACCCAGCCTCAGCCAGGAATATGCTTGCTCCAACAAAAATAGCATCCTCAGGCTGGTATAGTCATTGGTGTTCCCTGATGGTTTGCCGTCAAGATCGTCACTTCCAGCAACAACGCCTTTGGGTATGAGTATCATTGCCCAATTCAAATTAGGAGAGCTCATTTTGACTATGTCAGTGAAGCTTGCCTGTGTTCACTTGCCTGCCCTGTCCTGGCAGAACTTCTATGCTGACTGACCTGGAGGTAGAAGGAACTGGAGAGGAATAGACTCAACAAAAATGTCACTGACTGCCACTGTTCTTACCTGAAGTTCAGCAATTTTCAAGAATAAATGTTTTTAATATTGTGTGTAAGCCTTTGGTTGATATCCAGAATGCTAAAATTGTTATTTTTGTAAAGTTTGTCCATCTCTATGGCTGTTTTTGTGGAGAGTATTTGCTAACCTTCTCACTTAGGCAGAGGAAAATACCTCATCAGCACATTGGATCATAACTTATAAGATGCTGAATAATTTAGAGTGACTGGGGTAAAGATTTCTACTATGCTAAAGGTTAGGGGAGAGATATGGCTTTTCCAAGAGAGCTCAATAAAATAGAAGCACCTTCTTTCTTTACAGAAGCTTGAAAAGGAAATATCAAGTCTACTTATGGATGAATCACAATTTGAAAACATTCTAAAGTACAATGACCAAATTCCTACATATCTTTCAGTTGTGGTACCATTGCAGTGTCAGTATTAATGCATAATAATGTGAAATGACATTTAACTTAGACATGTATTTGGACGTTAGTTCCTGACATTTGCTTACTTAACGAATGACCAGTACAAAACTGGAAGTTAGCTGAAAGAAACTGCCACTTCACTTCTGTGAAGAATCATTTAGGCTCAAGTGGTCATTGGTTTGTTCTCAGCAGGGTAGTCACAGGACAAATTGGGAAAGAGAAGTAGACTGAACCTTAGTAGATATCAATCTATTTATGTAGCTTGTTCTTATCCAGATTTTTAAAAAATATTGATACATCTACAGATAGAGATAAATGTATTGACAAGGATGTTATGTTCAATTTAGTCCTGACAGCAAAGATAAATATTTTCAGGGTAGTTTTTATTTATATATTTATCTAATTATTATTTACTGGTGACTAATTTGTCAGTCATTGCATTGTGCAAGTGTTAAAGTTCTGAAAAAGAATAGGAAGTGGTAGCAGCCCTCATAGACTTTACAAAAATTAAAAGATCATGTAAAGCTGTTATTGAATCATTTTGAATAAAGTGGTAGTAGAAATCTATCTGAGTCTTACTAGATAGTAAAAAGAGAGAGTGACCAACTATACCTGGGGCAAATGGTCAGCAAGAACTCACAATAACATGTACTGTTATAAAATCTACTATTGCTCATAGGGAACAAGGCAGTAAAATTTTCTTCACATAGCCCAATCATGGACAACATGGCCACTATCAAGATCATCCACAATGTGTGTATTCATGCACATCGTAGATTTGTTATAGTTAATATCTTATATAAATTTATTTATGGCTCAGAAATGTTCAGTTTCCTGAGCATTGACATGTAGTCTTTCTATTGCTTAGAATTTCTAATTTTAAAGTAAGTTAGGTACCAGAAATGCTATAAATTAAACTATTAGCTTTTGAGGAAATATCTTTGCTTTATTCCTCAAGCAGTACTTATTGATTGAATATACACAAACTGTTTTTGCCCTCATTTCCCTTTAGCTTTCAATTTTGCTTATCCACCATTTTATTTCTGCAAAGAAAAGAAATACTATTTCTCCTCAATCTGATTTTCCAGTTCAGCTTCTAATGTGTTCCCACATATCTTTGTTTAACTTACACTGACATAGCTTAATATTCAACCAGGTAATCAGAAATATGAGATTTCCATTTACGAGCCAATTATCAGTAAATTTCAAATACATTTTACCATAATTAAAATCATTTGAAAATTATTAAAATATATTTTGATATATCCAAAGTTAAATAATATTTTCTCAAAAGGCAACACAATTTCAAACTGTGAAATCGAGTTTTCCATTCAACTCAGCATTGTTTTCTTTGCATTTTCATTAAGTTTTTTTTTTTTTTTTAAATAGTCTGTTACACCTTCCAACTAGGTGAAATTTAGCCACCACTGGTAACCAAGAGCGATGAGAATTGTTTTGCTTTAAACATAATATCAGATAATGCAAAACATTTTAAACTTTTAAGCTAATTTTCTTTGACAAATTTTGTACCTTTTGGATGTTAAGCAACCATTTACCTCTAGAGGATTTTCTGTGCTCTATTTGATTCCAAAGTAATCATGACCAGGAAAGCTGACTTACCCATAAACATTAGAAATGTGTTAATGTTTCAAAGAAAGGTAGACATAATAAGTTGGACTCTTTACACCTGAAATGGAAATTACAATTACCACTATGATACAAACTAACCTTCAAGTAGCAACATAGACCATTCAAGTGCAAACAATCACTAAAATAAGAGGACATTTAGCTGGTGAACATGACTCAATAAGCTGTGAAAATCAATTAACCAAAAATAGCCTGTTCTAAAGAAATGAAAGAGATACAAATGAATCATACTTTAACCTTTAATCTATGTTTGTCCTGAATTATACTGGATGGACAATAGACAATATTCAAAAGTTTTCATGACTTTCCCCCCAAAAATAATTCCTTGAAAGCTAAGTATGCCTGGATACAACCCCCGCTTCTCCCACAACACGCACATAGTGCACTGACATCCAACTACAAGAATTTAGCTAATAGCAACTGATAAATAAAAATAATAAAAAGTTTTTAAATTATGTATATTAATTATTTTTAGAATTGTTTTATATCATTTGTAAACTTTCAAAAAATTTTTTTGGATTTTAAGCCCAAAGAATAGTTTAAGAAACAGTCATTTTAATATAGAAGTTGAGATTAAATTATGGAGAAATCATCAAGGATGTATAAGCCTATAATTCAGGGGCTAAGGACTCAGTGCTGCAATTACTAATGCTCTTAGAAGAGCTTGCTGGAAAATGAGTGGCCAAACTTGTCTCTTCAGAACACTTATTTCTCTTGAGCTATTTTACTATATTTGTATTATATTTATATTTATAATATCTTTATCATAAGCTTTGGGTTCATTTAGACTGCCATTATTTGCAAGGCAGAAAATATGTATCTAATAATACATATTTTGATAGCCTACTATCAAGACTATTTTCTCACATACTAGAAGTTGACTGTTACAGCATCTAAGGGAGAAGGGCTTCCTAAGTTTTTGCCATTCTTGATATAATGACTTTCTTTATCAGGCTAAATTCATGATTGGAAGATGGCTACTGCAGTTCCAGTCATGAACTGGATTGAATTTAAAGATAGATGAGGTAGGAAGATTTTCTCATTTCTTCTCTTCTTTCCCCTTTTTCTTTATCATTTTCTTCTTGACTTCATTTAACTTCAACTTCTTTAATTAGGGAGATAATTTTTTCTATGAAGTTTCAAAGCACACATGATTACTCATTTATTTTTGTCAGACGTTGTTTGACACATTGTTTCTTCAAAAGATAAAACTAAGATGCCACTAGAATATAAGGAGGAAATAGATGTTGGGTTGGTAAGTAACAGTGCCTGCCATTGCATCCTTCATTTTTAAAAAATCTTACTTTTAAAACATTTTTATAATGATAGAGAGCAACCCCTATTTAATGGCACTATAAAGTAATAATGCTAATCCCATAAAGTATGAGAGGCAATATGACCTGGAAGGAAGAGAGCAGAGACAGAAACATGTCGGCTATATTCTGGTCCTTAAAGTTAATGTGTCTGACCTAGTAAGCTGAGAAATGGCATTCTAATCAATAAAATGGGAAACGAAAGAGTGTAACTCGAAATGGAAAAGAAAATATATACATGAAGTCTATATGATAGCCACAGAACTATACAGGGCGAATGAAGAGATTACTTTTCTAATGCAACATTTGGTGATTTTGAGCAGGTTATAAAAAAAAATTATTTCTTAAAAGAGCTACCATGGAACTAGAGACTCTTGAGTAAGTGCTCTCTTTACAGTAAATTGCTGAGAAAATTGCTCTACTATTCATAGCTCTAATAATCCAGGGACTTCTCAGGAAATAACGGTTGAAGTTATGATTTTAGCTCTAGAAGTTACTGCTACTCCAAATAAAAATGCCTTCCAAGAATAACCAATACTGTTGTAAGCAACACATCCAAGCTAATTTAGGGGTCATTGCCACCAACAGGAGTAACCAACAGCTGCTGGGTTGTTACCAAGAGCAGCTTCTAGGATTGCTTGATAGATGTAGTGGTGAGAGTCAAAGGTGAGGTCCATTACTCCTTTAAAAATATTCAGAGGATGTTACCTTGAGAATTAATCATTTTGAATAGCATTCTAATTTGGGGATTAGGTAGAAAAGCTGGTTGATATTTCATTGTTATCATCAATGAGAAGAGAAGATTACACTGCTTAGGATTCCTGGAGGAATAAGAAATCCAGAAATATTTATTGAGGGTTTAGATTATCTCTATATATCACAAAATCTGTTTCAGATTGCTGGACAGAAGCATGTTTCCTGGAGAAATGGACTGACACACATAATAATAAATAAATTATTATTATCATAATTGATTTTCTTATAGTAAAATTAAATTTATAGTAATATTGAAATATTTTTTGTGAGTTAGTTCACATTTACGTCGACTCTGTAAGTTTTTATGAAATATATAAAAATTTGTGCTAAAGTTATGTTTTTAACAAAACCAAGATTGTTTTCATTGGGAAGCAGCTATATCTTAAATTTTCAATTAAGAAAATTAAATACATTAGATCATGTTCATAATGCTGTCATGATGAATTGAAAGAGTAAAGGTACAAATATTAATAATATATGTAAGATATATAAATGATAACAGAATTAAGAACATATTCAAGGATAAAATTATTCTCCCTTTTGACATGAGTTGAGGGTATGTTAACATTAATAATGTCAAGATATTTACTTTATAAAAAGCTATTATTTATTATCTTCATTTGAAGAAATTTAAGATTGTCAATATATGTCATATTGCAAGGACTCTGGTTTCAAGCAATACATTTCTCATATGATTCTGATAATTGTTCAATGCTATTATTTCCATTTTTTAGAATTTCAGTAGTCAGATACAGCTTAAAGGCATACTACTTTACTAATCTCTTGCTGCCCTGAATAGTTCTAGTTAGGTCTCAAAAGTAAGATGTAGTATCTCTAGGAAGCAATACACTCTTATACTGTGTGATTACCAAGAGAATATTGACTTTGAAATGCTTTTCCCTTTCCAATGCACAGAATACTGCCTAAAGGACTTTCACATATTTTTGTCAGGTGAATTTTAGATGCAGTTCTTGTAAAATTTAATCATTCAGAGTACTTGTGAGTATATACATAACACATTATGGCAATTCAAGTAATAAAATACCTAGGAGGGTAAAAAGAAAAAAAAATCATGCAATTCGGCCCTTTGAATGTGTGATTGTAGGTAATAATGAAAAGTTGTATCTATTGATCTTTATTTAATATAAGATTCCTTTCTTTTTAAGGCTATTCCACGTATCATTAATATATTATTTATATTATATATCATTACTGTTGCCATACTTGCCAGTAGCATCAGTCCTGAACAATATTAGTGAAAGCAAAATGTCCACCATTGATATTTGATCATTATGAAGCATAACAATATATGTTTGCTTATTTACATATATTTTATATACATCCACTTATAGAACCACTGGCTCACAGAAAACTGTTTATTTGCTAATAGTTTAGATTAGCTGTTTTTTATTTGTGATTGGCTGAATGTGATCACTATAGTCTTTAATAGTCTATCAGTTCTGCTGAGGACCAGTAATCTATACAACTTAGGTATTAAGTCTATCATTTTGTTACTGGAAAGAATAGTTTTCTATGACAAGGAATCTTATTATCTCAATATTATTCCACTAGAATTGCTAGTACTCCTCTTCTGTCCCACCGACACATGTACTTCCTCTTCCTCCTTTATTTCTTTTTAAATATAGTTGAGTTATTAAGTTTCCAAGGGCTCAAGCATTTGAGCTGGGCATCCTGTTACTTATAAAACTTACTCAAGATGAAGTTAGCCTCCCTCCCTATGTATGTATGTAAGGACCCTAGACAGTTTTTTATAGGCTAGAAGATTCTTTGGATTTGTCCTTTTTGTTGTTGTTGTTTGTTTGTTTGTTCGTTTTCTCATTAGCCTAAATCCAAACACTATCTCAATGCTCTCTCACCCTGATCTTCAGTGCTCCTTGGCTTGCCAGCCATTGATGATTGTCAGTATTCCTATCAGAATTCTTGTTTGCAATCCTCTGTCCTGATTGTTTCCAATATCCAGTCTGATAATTCGATACTGATTCCCAGTAGCTCTAACAGGGATAATATTCTATCACCTTCCTGACTATAATTGCTTATTTCCGCAAACACTAATCTCATCAAGTTTTTCATTTATTTATGGTGAGTATGTCTAATAATAGATAATACATCAGAACCCACTGAAAACCTTAAAACATAATTACCTATAATATATTTAGTGGCTAGAACTCAATTTTCTCAGTCTTGTCAGACAGAGAGGGTCATTTATTTAAGGTACTACTAAGAATTGTATGAGTATAAATGGGAGGTATGGAGGTGAAGAGAAGGAGAATTTTCCACTTAGAAGGAACACTTTGAGGAAAGGCTTAGGAGTAGAAGACTACAGAATATGTTACGGAAAATGGTGGTGGCTTGGAATAGAAGTGTGTGGGAAAGAAAATATATGGTTCCAGTTAAGCAAGGGCAAATTGTAGAAAATATATCAATATCTTTAGGCAGTAGAATGGGCTGAACAATTTTAGTTGTAGGCAGATTTAGGAAGTAATTGGAAAACTCATAGTAGGGCCATAGTCAAAAGTGAGTTCAGGGACTGGAGATTTAACACTAAGACACTGATGAGTACAGATACGTAAAAATAAATAAATAAATAAAGTAGAATGTTTTAATTTAGTTTAAGTTTGAGATTCAACTAAGGCACTTACTTAATGTCCATTAACAATTCCAAAATATAAATATGGACCTTGGAAAAGATAGTCTGAATTTAACTTAATTAATATGTTCATATTTATTTCCTCTAGTACTGCTGAATATTCTAGAAATTGGTGCACATTAAAACCTTAAAAACTCATTTATTTAAAAATCATTTAAAACACTACCAGGTGTCAGTCTCTATTATATAAACTAGAGATATAAATGTGAGCATGACTAGGAATCTTTTAATAAGAAACTTGAAGATAGTCTTTAAGCTTAAAGACACACACACACACATGCACATAAACACAATTTAAAATAATAAACCTATTTCAAATCTTACACATAGAGGTGAGAATTTTATTGGATATTTCCATTCATAGAACTAATTAAAATTATAAAAATGAAACATAAATAATAATGAAAGAAAAAGTATTAAAATAGCAAAAATATAAGAAGTAACAAGTGAGATGTCTACAGACTACAGAGTTGAAATTTATGACACAAGGTGTCTTTCTTCATTAGTTTTTTTTCATATCTTTAGGAGCCTAGAGCCAGCAAACATCACTATCTTCTTACACAATTTTTAGTGGCTTCAGTATGCTTTCCAGGATGTGTCTGAGAGAGCTTCCCAGGCATGAAATTTTTTTATTGGTTTTTGCACATGGAACAGATCAACAAAATGTCACCATTGGTTAAGTGTTGTTCTTCAATCATATTAAGTAATTGAAAGCATATCTGAATGTCATATGCAATGTCATGAGCATAACATGATCTTTTAAGAGGTTAAAGAACATTTGATTTCTAAAATAAATTAATCTTCTAAATGTTCATTTCTAACAGAGCTAAATCATTATAGTAATTAATGTAACTGCACTAGTCAAGTTGAACTACAAAGAAAAAGTTGAAATAGCATTGCATATTTGTTTTCTGAATTGATAACAGGGCAATTCAATTAACCTTTTGCACATGTTATATGTGGTATAAACAATTTATTTTTGCCATCTGTTTTACTTTACGGGATCAAATTCAATGATGATATTACCGTCAAATAGAATTTGAATATGCTAGACAGTTACTTAATTTACTTCTATTTTTTAAATATTTAAAATGATTTTTATGTGATCTTAAGTGTTTATAAGATTTGTTAGGTGTATCATTTAATGAGAGTACGATTTTAGCTTATGTATAGGAATACATATTTTAAATATCACAAGATAAATTTATTCTGAAAATGTATTAAATTATTACTTCAGAGATTTCCTTGAAAATGGTTTGCACTTGATTTTTATAAAGTAACACCATAGTTGGAGCATTATAGCCTGTATTCTGTATTAATAGTGTGTATGTATATGTGTGTTTATCTAGAGGGTGGATTATAAGCCAAAGCATTCCACTGAAAAGTAAAAGCTTTTTATAAATATCTTGATAACATGAAAAGTTAAGGCATTTTTTTTCATTTTTTGTTAATATGTTTGTTTTACTATTATTATTAAACTTATTACATTAAATTTTGGATAAATGTTAGCTTTTGTATTGGTGGATATTATTTTATTAAAATTCTTATCTGTCATTCCACAGAAAACAAAATAATATAATGCCATTTTTTGGCAAAATGTTTCTGAGACATATAATGTTTATCTTGTTGTCATTCTATCCCATTTAGAAAAAAATGACCTCCCCAGCATTTTACCATTCCAAGCTCTGACTTCCCTATTCCAGCACCGTTTGCTCCCTCACACCCCCATGGCTGAGAGTTTTCAGGAATTACAAGTGCAGCTTCCTCACAGACATCCAGAGATCAGTCCAAACTTTATTCCACTATGTTATTGATTTTAACTGAGAACTTCAAGTGTTGGAGTAGATGTTTGAAGAAATGCAGATTCTCAGTAATCCTCAAATCATTATATTTCCTCTCTGTCTATATTTAGCATTTCTAATTTCACTAACCATCTCTCCAAATATATTAACCTGTTGTAGTAACTGTCTTGAGAGTCTTTCTACATGGACAACATGATAATGTGAAGTGGAAAAAGCTTCAGATAATAAGTAACTAAATAACTAAATTACTTTAATAAAATTCACTAGGTAGTATTAGGAAATATTCTATCTGGCAATTTTATGTAGAAAAACACTATTAAAGTATCTTTAGTCTTTTGAAAATGTAGATATTCAGTCTCATTTGCTCACCCAATTATGGCAAGAATAGTCTGAATACATTCCAATAAATGCTTCATTTATTCTTTTTTACTGACCTGGTATCAATTTACTTTCACTTGTATCCTCATTAGTTTATCTTTCTTTTTCTGGCTGATGTGGATTGATTTAGCAGTCTACCAGAATGCATAAGGAAGATTTCATAGAAATATTGATAATGATTATACCATTAAATGTTATTCTTTAATCCTGTAATGGCAAATTTTTTTGAGTAATTTTATTCCTAGTCTATTTTTATTCAATGAACATTTTATATGAATAAATATTTATTACCCTCTACAGGAGTAGAAATATGTCCTTATGTAGAAAAAAATGAAATGTTCTGAATTTTAGAGAGATATTCAAACAGACTGTAGCTTTTGTTCTTAAATTGCCTATATGTAGCCAAGATAAATTTATTTTTAAATATTTCTTGTTGCTTCAAAATCCACATCCCTACAGATTAGGAGCCCAAAATAATACAATATACTTTTTCACTCTCCAGTGATAAATAATTTAGATCTCTTTAATATTTCATTGCAGATATCTTCAAAATTTGTGTCTTTGTGAAATGATTTCTTGAGGGAATTAAATAGCAATTGGAAGAATTTTATGTACATACCTTTTTAAATTCTAAATTCACAAATTATAAGTACAGGAAGTACCCCTGGGAATCCTCGCAGAAAAATAAAAACCTCATTATTTCACTTTTCTGAAATTTTAATTATTGAAAATCTTTAATGACTAACCAATATTGGGTCATTTTGGAAAAAAAAATGCACACACACACATAAAGGTACTAACCAGCAGTTAAATCAATTTAAAATATAAATGTGAGGCTGAGGGAACAAGGTCACCAGTGTTATAGTTTCCTTGTAGTTGCTAATTACCTATCCAAGTTCAATGATTTTTCTCTGTGAGATAGTGATAATACTTACCTCATGAGATTTGTAATAAAATTACATGAGAAATAAAACAGCTGGAAAATGACCTGTTGCTATTTGCAGAATTTCCTGTGTCTCTGGTCTGGTGTATGTCACTAATTTTGCAAAATTCTCAGCCATTATTCCTTCAAATATTTCTTATTTCTCTCTTTTCTTTCTGGTATTGTCATTACAAATATATATTGCAATCTTTGGAATTGTTCTCTTCTTGCGTATTTTGTTCTCTTTTCCATTCTTTTTTCTCTTTGCATTTAAATTTTGGAAATTTCTATTGAATTTTATCTTCTAGCTCACTGATTCTTTCCTTGGTTATATCCAGTTTACTGATGTGCCCATCAAATGTATTTTTCATTATGTTATATTGTTTTGATTTCTAGTGTTCCCTTTTCTTTCTTACAGATCCCTTAACATATTAATCT
Organism: Pteropus vampyrus; assembly: GCF_000151845.1. Lineage (NCBI taxonomy): Eukaryota > Metazoa > Chordata > Mammalia > Chiroptera > Pteropodidae > Pteropus > Pteropus vampyrus. The sequence goes on from NW_011888814.1 coordinate 1,392,095, forward strand.
TAGCTATTTCAAATGTCCTATCTGATCATTCCAAAATTTCTGCAATAGTTGATTCTGGATCTGATTTTTGCTTTGTTTTCTTCAGATTTCGGTTCTCTTCCTTGGAATTTAACTTTTCTTGAAAGCTGGAAATGATGTGTTCCATAAAAAGCACTGAAGAATTTAGGTAAATTGACTTTTAGTATGAGGTTTTATAATTATCTGGCTAGAAGTTAAACTGTGTTTATGGTATATTGTAGTTGTATCAGAAGTTAAAATTTTCTCTATTGTTCTTGTTTTTGTCACCACTGTTGGCAATAAATTTTTTCTAGAGACTCATTAAATAAGATTTAAAGTAGTAATTTAAGCTGCAATCCTCTTTTATCATACAGCACCCTGACCAATTGAGGTGGAAAAGTGTAACGGGGAGAAGAAACATTCTATAGCCCTATGGTTAATTTCGAAGCTAGTCTACATTGAGCCTCTAGCCATTTTTCGATTACAACTTAAAGTCTTCCTACTAATATTGGTTCCAACTGTGGGCTTCTGCTCCTGGGCTTCTACTACTGAGAAGTTATGAACAGATTCTCTCTCTCTCTCCTCTCCTCTCCACCAATCCCTATTTTGGGGGCATACATTTGCCCTGTGATCTCAATTCTTTGATGCATCTAAGAAGAGTTGTTAATTTTAAGTTTGATGAGTTTGTTTGTTTTTTTTTCTTGTGAGAATAGAAATAGTGACTTCCAAGCTTATCACATGTCATATGGGAAAAAACTTTTTTTTTTAATATTTAAATTTTAAAATAAATTATAAAATCCACAAAAAGTTTTACCGAAGTAGAACTTTAATATATTTATATTATCTGCTTCAACATCTTAGAATTTAAAAGGTAAATGGACCATAAAATCTATTAAGATACGAAATTTATTTTTCTTTATCAAAAGCAATTGATTCCTTTACTGTAATTCATCATATATAGAAGTCAAAATTTATAAGTGTTACATGCTTATTTATTATCAAATGAATTTAATGTAATGTTAATCAACATGCAGATTTTGACATTAACATTTAACTTTATCATTAATGTAAAATTTGGAATGATTTAACTAAATGCCTGGAGGATTTTAGTTTGCTTCAGAGAACATAAGAATCTCTTATTGGTTTTAGAGACTTATTTACTAATAAAATTAAAATGTGTAGTTCCCGAACTTCAGGATATTTTGAGAGCTGAAATAAATAAGCAAATATATTTTTAAATGCTGTCATGACACAGCTGATATATTTCTTGCACCCTATAAGCTGCATTTTTGCAAATATTCCACAGGACCATGTCTGCAGTAGTAAATGATTTAACCGTCAAATTGTAAATGACTTTGGAAATTCATTGGAAATTGAAATTCATTGGAAATTCAATGGAAAAGGAGGTTAATTCTCTGCCTCATTGCCCCACCCCCAAATGGACAAACAGTAATTGATTTTGATGGCATTCACAAAGTACCTTTCCCTATTAAACGATAGAGTAGCACTCACAAAGACATCTCCAGGGTATGGGAACAATTAAATGGATATCAACGAGAAGTCATTAAGAGTTTATGCTTATGTATTTAAACACTCTCTGCCTACTTTCAACAGTTGTGTTGCTTTAGGAAAACTACAAATTCTAAAATGTCAACATGGTTTATATGTTGCACCAAATACTCTACACTTAAAAAAAATATCCTAAATAGATTCTAGTAACTTTTTAAAATACACCAAAATAAGTGTCATTACTTTTAATGAACATAGTATATTTAATTATTACTGATGTATACATATCACAGTGAGTTTATTGGAAGGAATAAAGACAATATTGACTACTCTGTGGGCACTGTGGTAGGCATAATAATCAACCCCTCCCTCCAAAGACATCCAATTTTAAGTCTCTTAAACCTTTGAATATGTTACCTTACCCCTGGCAAATATGTTACTTTACCTATTAGGTATGAGTAAGTAGTAATTTTAAAATGGAAAGAACGTCTTAAGTTATCAAAATGAACCCCAAATTACCACAGGAGTCCTTGTGAGTGAATGATAATAGCAAGAGGTCAGAGTCTGTGAGAGAATTGGAGATGCTATGCTTTTAACTCTGAAGATGAAGGGAAGGGGCTATGAGCCAAGGAATGTGAAGGTCTTCAGAAACTGAAAAAAGAAAGAGAGCAGATTGTGGTTTAGAGCCTATAGAAAAAAATGCAGCTCTGTCGACAAATTGAGTTTAGCTCAGAGAGGCCTACTTCGTACTTTTGACCTCCAAAGTTGTAAATAATATATTTGGGTTATTTTAAGCCACTAAGTGTGGTAATTTGATACAGTAACAATAGGAAATATATAGGCACATGAAGTTCAAAATTTCTAGGATGCTCTTGATGACTGAAGACAACATAATGATGAACCGTTGTTATTATTATGTGCTAAGAGTACATCAAATAAATTTTACGCATAAATAACAATCACATTCATTTTCTATATGTAGATTTGGTTATTATCTCCATTTCACAGATGTCCAAATGGAAACTTTGAGAGTTTATATAACTTTGCCTTCACAGATTTAGTATGGCTAGAGCTAGAATCTTAACAAAGGAAGTAAGATATGGAAGACAATGCCCTGAACCACTAAAATACACTGTCTTCTATAGCAGGGATTCCCAGTCCCTGAACTGCGGAAGGTACCAGTCAGTGGCCTGTTAGAAACTGGGCCACACAGCAGGAGATGAGCAGCAGGGGAACCAGCGAAGCTTCATCTGTATTTGCCGCCACTCCCCAGTGCTAGCATCACCTCCTCAGCTCTACCTCAGATCATCAGGCATTAGAGTCTCATAGGAGCACCGGTCCGTGGTGCCAAAAAAGGTTGGGGACCTCTGCTCTATAAACTATTTTAATGAGGGCAGGGCAATGAGCTAATATATTCATTCTGATGGCTCTCCCAAAGGTAGTTGTTAGAATCAAACCCAATCCTTTCTTTAAGACTTCAAAAACAGTAGAAAAAAAGAATTTAAAATAATGAACTAAAGAGCCTTCTATTCCCATGATACTAGAATAGGTATTATGAAGGCCACAAATGAGAAAGATACTGTTCTTGTCTTCAGGAATTTATACTCTATTTGAAAATTGCATAGTCTGGAATATTCAGAGGAACATTTGTATCTTTAATTAGTATCCAGCCTTGAATACTAGCCCTCAGTTAAACAATTGAGGGGGGAAGGGATGAGATCATGTTTTGCAAAATATCCAATGAGGGTAAATATTAAATTGAATTTAGAGTCCATCACAAGCTCTCAAGTCTCCTGTACCTAAGTGGTTTATTACAACATGTCTTCAATCATTTCTATTTAAATATTTATCTTCTGAATCTTTCATCTGGTAAAGGTTTGTGTTTGTGAAGTGAGAGGACGTTTGTAGCCCAATTTACCTGTGAATAATTTAAGATATAGAGTGTTTCAGAGCATTTCCTTTTATAATTATAATTAGTATGTGATTTAATAAAGTCTTGGTCATAATGCACCTAGGATATTGCCAGAAACTCAATAAATATAGTTACTTTTATTCTGTATTTTATATTTTTAAAAGTAATCATTAATATAAGCTCTAGTTCCACCTCTGTATTATAACATTTGTGAGATATAATTTAGATCATATTTCTGAAAGTCTCACCAATCAAGTTTATATACTTAAATCCTATGCCCCTTTGCCTTGTTGAAATCTGTGGAGAAGCAAAGGCAGCTCTTTCTTCCTTTATGTTGCTAATTCTCTGAACTGTTTTTGACAGAGTCGAGTTCAGAGTCTTTCAATGCTGGAGAGAGCTGCTAATAGGTCTATTTGGCATAGTGGCTAGGGCGTAATTGCATCTCAGTTCTACAGCTTTACTCGGAGACTATTATTGCTATCTTAAAGCCAGCTGTTTAAACAATGAAATTTTCTCAAAATAGGCCTTTACTGACAATTTTCCTCTCTATAGTTGGAGTTAGGTAACTCCATGAACTCAGTTTATTTTTTTCTTTTACTTTGCTGATAGTTGTCAGAGTTCTTTCAGAGATACTGCTAAGGATTTGAGTGTCGTTTTCTTCCTCCCTTGACCATTGCTTAATGTGAATAGTTGGATTTCAAAGATATAATATAAAAGGAAAACATTCTCAATAGATTCTGATTTAATAAAATTTGTAATAGTACAACAGTCTTTTTATTTTTTTACTTGAGATGCTTGAAAAGATATTCTTTTGTTACTTTATAAGTCTTTTTGTTTTATAATTTTAGCAAAAATGCAGGCTACCATATTTTATTTCAAGATGCTGCACTCTATACTTTGTGGGACTTTTTGTTTTATGATGCACAGCCTTATCTTTAATAATAATTTAATAACTATCTAAATGGATAAATGAATTAATCGAAACATAGTTAGAACATCTAGAACGAATTTACAAATTTTCCAGAATCTGATCCACTTAGTACTCCATCTGATCACTGTAAAATTCTACACTGTATTGTCCCAACAGCAATGACAATCCATCTTTTATATCTGACTCAGTGATATTCACTGTAAGACCATCTCTGTAGGTCTGTTACATAAAAAATGGAAAGTATCATCTCTATTAACTGTTTTAGTACTTCAAAGACAATATATTGGGAAGGGAAGGTGGTATTCATTGGTATTTATTAGCACAAAATGTTAATGTGTACTTACTTTTAATTTATTATTAAATAGAATATACCACAGGTAGCAATACTTTTTCAGTATGAGTATGTTTTTGATGATGTACAGTTGTCAAGCAGTTCATAATAATTAATAGGTGAATGAACAAATATATGAATAGTATAAATGTGCTTCAAATTGTAAAAAAAAATTATAAATGTAGTATATAAGAATGAAATTAATAGATTCACCAAACAACTTTTCTAAGAAGCAATATTATTACATATTTTTACATAGCTTGCTATTTATGTTAGTGGCATAAATTGGTGTCATTGTGATTATGTTTACATCATAGATGTGAAAAAATAAAGATGCAATATGTATGCATTGTTAGGATGTTAGGTGGCAAATATGGGTGATTCCCATTATTGTTGAATACATTTAATATCTTATTCAGATTAAATCTAACTAAGGAAAAAAGTGCTCTGATAAAACATTTTCTGAGTATAATTTTAATTGCTGATGTGACCTGTTGTTTCCCATGTATAACCAGACAAATGTCACTGAACCGAATTCCTACCTTCATAAGGCATAGTATCACATCCCTTCAGTACCATCATTCACATATTTCTTGGTCTCTTGAGGATATGTCACACATATAATCCTCTTGTGTCCTTTTGCTCCAGTTTTTCTCATGGACTTCTGACTCGGAAGCCACTTGAAATGATATTTTGCTACTACTACTGTTTTCTTCCATTACAGCAGAGAAGGACTCTGATGAAAGTCCTTTTGTCCTCTGATGTGTCAAGCCATGTCTTTTTCCATGTAGAAGTGGGAAGAAGTCTCTTTCTCTACTTGTCTCACATGTTATCGGGCCATCAATCAATCAATCAAGCAAACAAGCAAGCAAGCAAGCTTGTGTTTCACAGAGTCCTTAATAAAAACAACTGTTTTATTTACTTTACACAGACTTTACAGGTTTTCTCCATACAATATAGCCACGAGGTTGTGGTGAACAGAGCAACTGCTTGAAACAAATCACACAATGACATACAAGGCTTCGTACAAACTCCCTTGCAGGTCTTCTCTGTTTCAACAATAAATTCTATCAGAATCCTGCAGGATGCCTCCATTTGCTACATCACATCAGACCAATATTTCAGAATCAGAGATGAGAGAGACATTTGGCAGCATTTGCATTGAAACCTCTTTGAAAGGAAACCAGTGTCTATAAATGATTTTTAAAGTTGTTCTGTTTAGAACATGTGTAAATGCTAATGAAGGTAATTCTTGCACAGTATTTTGTTTATGTCCTGTGCCAAGAATGTTTAATATTTTTTTGAATTTAAGTTTTTAATGAAAAGAACCCTGTGGGCATTATGGCCATTTCTAGAATAGGTTGACTTAACTTATTCTTTTACTCAGTTCTTTCAATTATAAGGTAATTTTGCTCACCCTGGCAGCAATGCAATCTCTAAAAATATGTCTCTTTATGTAGTCTATTTTTTATATAAGTTGAATTAATAGCATATATTTCAAAAAAGCACAAAATGATTCTCATTTGTATTCTAATGACATTTTCTCTGTTAATTCAAAATATGCCCACCAATTCAATAAAAAATGTAAAAAATATTACTCTATTTTAAAAATTTTGTATTTATCTCAAAACATTTTTGCATTCTCATTAATTTATTGAACTAAAGATGTAAGAATAATTAATATATAAATAATAATCATTAGATACCTTTATAGTTTTTGATACATTAGCACATATTTTTCTTCAATTTTGAGATGCCTAGGAGATCTTTCTAAAAGACCACTGTAAATACAAACCCATATTTGATACCTATGTATGGAATCCATGTATCTAACTGCCTATCTATGGATCTGTCTGCCCATCTGTATATCTGTTTACCAATGTAATTGTCATTGAAATCATAAATAGCAGACATATGAAGAGTAAGAGGAGACTGAGAACCATTTTCTGAGTAACACCATAAGAGAAACAAAATCATGGACAAAAGAAACTCTGTGTGTTACTAAGTGGTAATAATCAAACATGAGAAACAAAAAAGTGAAAGAGATGTTCCAAATTGCAATATACAACATCCATTCGCTCAAAACATTTCTGTGTATTATGTTTAGACAAAATATTTTTCCTTTTGAAACCATAGCTACAGCTGGCACTCAAACTATACCATCTTCTTGCAGTTATGTAAATGTTTTCTTGTTAAATTTAAGAAAAATAGTCAAATAATTATTTTCTCTACTTATTTTTAGAATGTAGATAATAGAATGTAATATTATGTGATTATTTATAAATAATACAATGTTCGATGTGTTTAAATTTGATCTAATTGAATGAGACATTGAAATTCAGTTAGAACAATTTGTTATAGCTTCACCTGCATTATTTTCAGAACTATCAGCAAAGACTTACCGGCATGACTTGTTTCAGAAAATTATAAGGCTTTCAATATGCTGACATCTATTACTTTGCAGAAATTGATCCTGGAAAGGAATCTTACTAATAAGACTACATTGTATTCCATTTATTAGAAGTCTTGCTTCTAATGAGTTGATCACCACTTTCATTGTATATTTTAAGAATAGAAGGAATTTTATGAATATTAGAACTTCTGTGTATTCTATTTGACATTGGACATGTGCAGCTTTAAGATCATTCAGACTGATAAAATATCTTAAATGTCATCAGTTGTGAAGCTTTCTATACTGCCTTTTATTCACATGTGAAATAGTTTTAGAAACAATATTTTCTTTAAATATAGAAACCAATAATGTTTGTCCATGACATTACATTTGTTACCAACCATAATTTAATTAAGAAAATAATAACAGTGCATACACTATGTGCAGACATTAGTTCTAAAGAGATGTTGCAAAAATTCCAGAGCTTTCAAAAAAAAGAAATGTCTTTGCTTTTTTATTTTCATTAATTATAAGTGAATAAGCATAGCTATTCATTTTCTTTAAGTTAATCTTGAAAACTCTTTGAACTTAAAATGACCAATTAGTGGCAAAATGTTGAGACACTTCAGATATCTTCCTATTGAATCTTAGCAGAGTTTTTACTTGTGGCTCTTAAAAGTCTGAAAAATACATTTTTTTTTCTGGACTTAGGATGAATTCTGTTAAAAATACTAGAGTTTTATGAACATACTTTTTATTTTGCTAACATTTAAAATCAATTTTATGTTGCTTTTTAACCTGTTTCTATAATATATAAAATTTCTGTGTAAAATACATTTAAAGTGAATAAAATACAATTCTACTTTATACAATTTTACTTTAAGTTTCAAATATACTTTATAAATATATATTTATAAATATTCATATTAAATCAATGAAGTTGTCATAAACAAAGTAAAATTGGATATCTCAGTTGCCTATCTATTTCCTATATTTTAATCAGGGACAATAAATGCCATCAATCAGAGATAATCAATAATCTATCAACAGGCTGAACCTTCACCCTTCTCAGCAATTACATTGCTTAAAGAGGTGGTGACAGATAGGACTAGTTACCACTAAGCTTTACCCTGTCCCACGGTTGTCAGCAGAATCTAATAGCAGCTGAGTCTACATGTCCATCTAGCATGAACAGGGCAGAGCAAAATGGTTGGAAGCGAGGCTTTTGTTTCACTTTTGCAGAGAAAGTGCTAGCAGAGTTGAGAAATCTAAACTCCCTCTCAGCCCTTCGGCAATGACGTAGTGTGAATCAGTCACAACTGGCTCTAAGTGAGCAGTTGAGCATACACACCCACTTAGCCATTATGCTGCGCCTCAGAAAGAGCCTTCTTGATAAGAGTTTCATAATATAATATACAAACTCCCAGGATACAATAAAAAAAATTACTAATTATACCAAGAACAAGACAAATCACAACTTGAATGGGGACGGACAATAAAATGTGTCAACACCAAAATAAGTCAGCTGTTGGAATTAACTGATAAGAATTTCTTTCTCTCTCTCAATTTCTTCTTTTTCTTTTTTTTTTTTAAGATTTATTTCATTTATTATGGTAACATTGGTTAACATAATCCAGTAAGTTTCAGATGTACAATTTAGCAGAAAGGCATATATATATATATATATATATATATATATATTATTGCATTGTGTTCTCCTCTCATAGTTAAATTTCTTTCTGTCACCACATATTTGACCTCTTTTACCGCATCTACCTCCCTTCTCCTCTCTCTCCCCTTACCCTCTGGTAACCACTAGTCTATAGTCCATGTCCATGAGTCTCTGCTTGTTTGTCCTGTTTGTCTATTGTTTTTAGGTTTATATCCCACACATAAGTGATATTATGTGGTTTTCAACTTTTTTGTCTGGCTTATTTTAATTAGCATGATTATTTCAAAGTTCATCCATGTTGTCACAAATGGCAGTATTTCATCTCTTCTTATGGCCGAGTGATATTCTATTATATATATTATATATATAATATTATATATTTATATATAATATTATATATTTATATATAATATATATAATAGAATATTATATATTCTATTAACATATATGTAATTATATAATTAATATATATGTTATAACATATAATATATAATTATATATTATATATGTAATATATAATTAATTATATATTATATATAATTATATATAATTATATATAACATATATAATTATATATAATATATATATTATATATATGTAATATATATTATATAATTAATTATATATTATATATAATTATATATAATATATAATTAATTATATAATTAATATATATATATATGTACCACAGCTTCTTTATCCAACCATCTATTGTAGGATACTTTAGTTGATTCTATGTTCTGGCCACCGTGAATAATGCTGCCTTGGACGTCGGTGTCCAAAAATCTTTTCAGATATGGATTTTGAAGTCTGTGCGGTAAATATCCAGTAGAGGGATTGCTGGATCGTATGGTAGATCCATTCATAGTTTTTTGAGGAACCTCCATACTGTTTTCCATAGTGGCTGTGCCAATTTGCGGTCCCATCAGCAGTGTATGAGGGTTCCTTTTTCTCTGCATTTTCACCAACATTTGTTGTTACTTGTCCTGTTGGTTATAGCTATTCTAACAGATGTGAAATGGTATCTCATTGTGGTTTTGATTAGCATTTCCCTAATAGCTAACAATGTTGAGCATCTTTTCATATATTTGTTGGCCATTGGTATGTCTTCTAGGGAGAAGTGTCTGTTCAGGTCCTCTACATATTTTTTGAATGGATCATTTGTTTTGTTGTTGTTGTTGTTGTTGTTATTGAGTTGTATGAGTTCTTTTATATTTTTGGATATTAGGCCTTTATCAGAGACATTGCTTGCAAATATCTTCTATTCAGAGTGTTGTCTCTTTACCTTGTTGACAGTTTCTTTTGTTGTATAGAAACTTTTTAGTTTGATGAATGTCCCATTCATTTATTTTAGCTTTTACTTCTTTTGCCTTTAAGGTCAAATTCATAAAATCTTCTTTAAGTCCAAAGTCCTTGAGTTTAGTTCCTATGTTTTCTTCTATGCAATTTATTGTTTCAGGTCTTATATTCAGATCCTTAATCCATTTTGAGTTCATTTTGGTGTGTGGAGATAGACAACAGGCTAGTTTCATTCTTTTGCAGGCGACCTTCCAATTTTCCCAGCACCATTTACTGAAGAGGCTTTCTTTTCTCTACTGCATGTTTTTGGCTTTTATGTCAAAAATTATTTGCCCATATAAATATGGGTTTACTTCTGGACTCTCGATTCTGTTCCACTGGTCCGTGTGCCTGTTTTGCTGCCAATTCCATGCCATTTTGATTACTGTCGCTTTGTAGTATAATGTGAAGTTGGGCAGAGTGATGTCTCCAGCCTCATTCTTTTTTCTCAGGATGGCTTTGGCAATTTGGGGTCTTTTGTGCTTCCATACAAATCTGATGATTTTTTGTTCTATTTCTTCAAAAAACGCTGATGAGATTTTGATGGGGATTGCATTAAATCTGTATAATGCTTTAGGTAATATGGTCATTTTAACCATGTTGATTCTTCCAATCTAAGAACACGGAATATCTTTCCATTTCTTTGTATCTTCTTTGATTTCTTTTAACAAGGTCTTATAGTTTTCATTATAAAGGTCCTTCACATGTTTTGTTAAATTTATTCCATTTATTCAAATCATAAGTTGAATGAGAAAGGACAATAAAATGTGTCAACACCAAAATAAGTCAGATGTTGGAATTAACTGATAAGGATTTTAAAACAAATAGAAAAAGGCTGCAACACATTGGCTTGAAAATTGAAAAAGAAATGTAAATCTCAGCAAAGAAATAAAAATTATAAAAAGAAATCAAATAGAAAGTGTAGAACAGAAAAATAAAATAACACAAATAAAAAAGGCATGGATTTGTTTAATAATAGAATGCAGATAAAAGATGGTATGATCACTGAACAGATTAATAGTATTTACTCAATCTGAAACACAGAGAAGATCAACTGAAAAAAAAATGATGAGCCTCAGGGTTCTGTGGGACAATAACAAAAAAACTAACATTCATATGGTTGAAGTAAGGTTATATGAATAACTTGATAAAAAGTTTATATATAAGGTAGTGAGAGAACAGAACTCAGAAAATATTCAAGAAAATAATGACTAGAAACCTCCACAAATTGGAGAAAGTCATAAACAAATTTAAATTAGCTGAGTGAACAACATATAGGATGAATGAAAGTAATCCACATTAAAATAAATAAACTTCTGAAAGCTAAATGCAAAGAAAAAAAATTCTTGAAAGAAGCCAGAGAAACAGCACATAACTTATAAAGGATTTTCAATTCAGTTGATGGCAGATTTTCTATCTGAAACCATAGAGACCAGAGGAAGTGGCACAACATCAACTACTGAAAGAAAATCACTGTCAACAGTGAATTTGGTGGTTGGTGAAATATTCTTTGGGAATGAGGGAAATAGAGAGATTTATGGACAAAAGAAAAAAAAGAAAAAATTATTAGTAATCCTACCCTGAAAGCTTAAATAATTTTTCTAAACAGAAAGGAATTATAGTAGAAGGCTAGAATTTCAGGACATGAGAATGAGTAAAAAAATGTGGATAAATATAACAGATTTCCTTTTTCTGGTTTCTTAAATAATATTTGCCAGTTGAAATTAATATAACATCATATGATATGGTTCTCATATATAAAGGAAATACCTATATCAGTTATATTTTAAATGGTAGGGAGATAAAAGCAATTAAACAGAAGTAAAGCTTCTGCACTGCATTTAAAGTAATAAAATAAAATCGTATGTTTATGTAATACAGATATGCCTATATTATATATTATATATCATGTATAAATCTCTGTATTATTTTTATACCTATGTAAACCTAACATCATATCAAAATAAAAAGTATGAATAATTGATATAAAAGTCAAAGATAGACAAATTCACAATCATAGTAGAAATCTCACACACCTATGCAGTAGCTAGACAACAAGCAAGAAAAAAATCTCCAGGGTTACATAATATTTGAACACTAATAACTCTATCCAATATGTAAACAGAGGACAGAACAACCAATAATAACAGACTTCATATTCTTTTCAAGAGCACATAGAACATTTCCCTAAATCAATCATGTACCGGGCCATAAAGTCTAAGTAAATTTTGAAAGATTGAACTAATTTATCTTATGTCCTCCAACCACAGTAAAATTAAACTAGATATAAATAACAATAAGATAACTAAAAATGCCATAACTTTTTAAAAATTAAATCATATATTTACTGTTATGAAATCTGGTAAAAAAAAGTTTTGATGAAAAAACAGCATTTATTTCATAATCAGTATTTTAAATTCTTTTTAAATATAGCAAATTGAAATCAGAGATATATAAAAATCATACCATATTACAACTTGGGTCTATTTTAGGAGTGCTATAAAAGTTTAACATTTGAAAATCTGTCAAAGAAAGATACAAGAAGAAAAACAACCATTGATGAATTAACTCAAATATGTCAGTCCACACAAATTAAAATATAAATTAAGTGCAATGCCAATCAAAGTTCCTTAAGGTTATTTTTATGAAAATTGAGATTGCAGTTCTAAAATTTATATGAAAATATATTTAAAAAAACAGAAACCGTCACAGCAATGTTGAAGAAAAACAAAGCTAGACGATAACCACTTCAAAGTTATAATGAATAAGACAATGTGATGTTGGTCCAAATATAAACAAATGGATGAAAAGAACAGAACAGAGAACTTGTATTTATCAAATATACCTTCAAGACAATAAAAATCAATGCAGAGGACAGAAGTTATCCTCAGTTCATATATCCTTTATGTCCAGTATATAATAAAATATAGTATAGAAAGCAATAAAAAGCAAACATATAACATAGTAAATAATGGCAAAAACTTGGACATTTTGCAGAAGAGATCATTTGAATGGCTGATAAATATATAAATTTACCCCAATGTCTTTTTTTTTTTTGCTGCAATAGCAAAAAGCTTTGAAATTTGAGCTAATATAACAAATTATCTTATTAATCCCATAGTTTCCTCACTTGAGTATCTTAGCATTTCTTGTTATATACTTTCTGCATCGACAACAGATAATTAATACAAGAACACAATGACTGTGTAATTCTGCTGACAGATTTGTCTCTAAGCATTTTTAAATTATCATTTTATTATGTTCTTATTTGCATACTTTTTAGTAAGTTCTATCAGTTATTTCTTTTCTTTGTTTCCCTGTATGTAATGATATCATTTATTTTTCTGGCAACATTTTTGTTTTTATTTTCATCCATGCATTTCAATAATTTTATTTTAGTATGTCCTGATGTATATTAATTTGTGCTTGTCTTGCTTATTGTTCATTGAGCTTATTTGACCTATGGGTTGATTTTCATCATTAAGTCTGAAAATATTTTGAAAATTATTTATTTAAATATTTGTTCTACCCTGTCTCCTTTACTGACAAGATTCCAATTACAGAGATTTTAAACTCTATTATATTTTTTCACAGGTGACTTATTCTCCCCTTAGCTTTTTTTTTTTTTTCAGCCATCTTTTCTTCCTTGCTATTTCAATTTGGATAGATTCTGTTACCCTTTTTCAACTCAAATATATTTTTTTCTTTTGTGTTATCCAAATCAGTGTTAAACCTTTCCAGAATTTTTTTTTCATTTTAGCTATTAGTTTTTAAGATCTGAAAATGTCATGTTTTATTATTAATAGCTTCTAGTTTTGTACTCATAATGTTCATGCTTTCCTTTAACCCATTTCCTGTTTGCCCTGAATACTCACCGGTGGCACTTGTGCCTGCAGTGTTTACCCCAAGATAACTCACAGATTCCAGTCCTAATCTTACTCCCAAAGTTTGTTGCAAAATATCTTGCTTTTGTTATTATTTTTGCATCACTCTAATATATTGATAGTCTTTGGAAACAAATGACATCATTCTCTCTACAGCATTCTGCTTTTAGTAGTGATATTTCCATTTACAAAATACAGTAATTCTTGATTGCAGAAAATGTCAAATCCTAGATATTCCGATTTGTGTTGTTCCGAGCTTTGAAAATTACCGCACGCACAAAGAAAATTATTAAATATTGACTGTTATATACATTTATGTTACATTAGGATTAGAAATAAGTTCTATTAGAAATGACTCCAAGAACAGTTTTTATATTTTATTTTCACATGGAAAACCAGTCAGATTTACTTCAGCTTCAAAGAGTATGTTTATACAAAATTAAATTAACTCTGGCAGCGAGCTGCACTTTTTTTCTAAGTAGGAAATGGATTAAATTATTGAACACATTTGTAACACGTTTTAAAGTATTTGACTTATAATTCTACCATCTCTTATTTTTGGTCTTGTTTCTACTGGTTGTTTTTTCTCAGAGTTGGTGATAGTTTGCGCTTCATTGAATATCTACTAATTTTCATTGTGTTCTGGACGTTTTACTATATGTGCCCATGTGAGTGCATTCATGAATACAAGTGTATGTTTATGCAGTCTTCCTTCAAAATTAATTTTGCAGAATGTTAATTTACTGTGCATATAAACTCAAGTCATCTAAGCCTTCTTTTTTAAACTTTTTAGAGAACAGTAAGGAAAGTTATTGCTTTATAATTCTGGTTATACTTCAGCTTAATATACCTTGATACTTCTTTTTCTGTCATTGTCCAACCTCACTCCATTTATGTATAGTGTCATATTCAGGCAAAGACTCAAAGACATTCTTAAAGATATTTTTATCTTTGTTTAAATAGCTCTTTCCTCGCTGCATCTGGTACTATCTCTGAAAATTCCAGCTGCCTCCATTCTCCATCTACTGACCTACCTCCACTTCACAACCAAAAATGAGCACTATTATATACCTCTTGACTTTGTGGTCTAGAAAGTTCTGTTTGGCAGAAAACAAACACCTGAACTATCATGGGGCTTACTTCATTATTATTTTTTTTTAATCTCTTAGGAATAATAGCCCCATTTTGCCAGGTTTCTAATTTCTAAAAATATTGTTTCCATGTATTTTGTCCAATTTTCTAATACCAATTACTCCATCATGTCCAAAAAAAGTTAATTACAATTCATTTTTATAGATCCTAATTGATATATTTAAGTAAATTTATTAAGCATTTCTATTTTTTATTACATTTTAAAGTAATGAAATAATCACTCTACATTTTGTAGCTGAATATTTATAACAAATGAAATTTCTCTCGTTCTTTAATGAAATAAGCCTTAACATGTATCTTCATTATTCTTAAAAATATATACTTCCAGAATGTTGAATATTTAAAAATAGTAACACAAAAGTCCAACCCTCACATGAAATTCTCATTTAACTAAAGAGTGTGTCCTAATACAATCTCTTTACCTGACAAGACGATGATCTGGCCTGACAGATTTGTCAAAATTGTTCCTTATGATAATAATAAGGGTTTTTATATTATAAGTTATATAGCTTTCAAATTATTGTGACTTCATAAGCTTATCAATAATAGAGGAAAATAAAAATTTTGAAACAACTTTGAATATTGTTATTAACTTTCCAGTAGTGATTCACATTAAGTGAAAAACACCCTAGTTTATTGTGTTCCAGACATTAACTGCAGCAAGGTTTTAAAAATATATTTCCAACTTATCAAAAGCTAAAAAAACTTTTAAAAATCATTTTCTTTAAGAGTTATAAAGTTCCCAAGAGTTATCAAATATGATGTAATATTTTAATATAATACTTTATGCTGAAGAAAACTAAAAATATGATCTTTGTATTTAATATTACGTGATTTTCCTCATGTGGTCATAAAAAAGAGAGAAGTGTGTAAAAAGATGTAAATAAAACAGTCACTCGAAAATTCTGGTTTATTTACATAGTTTTTAAATTTAATTTTAATTAGAACCCAATAGAGTATGAAAAACATGGAGCTATTCAGTGAGAAAAAAATAATGTTAATGAGATAAATTAGATTTCCTATCTATATATTGCCTTTATAGTCAGTATATCTACAACAATGCATGAAATATTAAATTTGTACTAGCAGCACAGTACAATTATATGTTGGGAAATATTAATTAGCTATTATTAAATCAATAGGTTGTTCACCAATTTGTCCATTACTTGAATATCAGATAAAGAAAAATGATAACTAAGTGTAGATCAAGGTTTTGATAGCAGAATAGTGCATTTTTTAAAAGTCAGTTTTTGAGGTCTTTTCAGTCATCATAACTAACACTGTAATGCATTGCTATTAATAATATGTTTTAACATATATTATCCACTTTGAGATTGCTGTAAACTTTGTGAAGTCAAGTTTCTAGGAAATCAAAATTGAATATTCACAATCAATTTAACCAAAATCACTTGAGAATTGAACTCACAGGAATTATAAGTTTTCCAAATTTAGAACTGAAATTGAATGATTATGTTATTCATTTCACAAATGTTTATAATTTCCTATATGTACTTACTACCCAGAAACTAGAAGAAGGGATGCAGATGTATTTTCCATTCTGATTCCATGGTTCTGGAATATCAAAATAGAAAATCCACAATGATTTTACTAAATGATTTTAGATTTTAACTCATAGAAATTAATATAAACACTTTCTAAATCCAGATATATTTCTTACCTTCATTGAGTTGCAGGATGAGATATGGCTTCTGTACTACCTACCTGGCAGGCAAGGCTTTAAAGAGTGTTTCGAACCATGCTAGAAGATTAAAATATCTTACCTTACAACTTTGCATAAGATTGATTGATTTGTGTATGTGGAAACAAAGTGAGAAAAAAAGAGGGGGAGGAAATTTCAGTGTCATGGATTTTAAGTGGCAGAGCTTATATTCATAATCAGGAATAATTTTAATATTTCCCTATATCATGTATTTTAAATATCATAATTTCCTTTTTATTATAGTCAGATATACTTATTCAAGTCATTGATTCATCATCAACTATTCTAATGAAAAAAGAACTATGCCATTGATCGAAGAAAATACAGAAGCAAGAGGATTATTACACAAGAACTCTGATAAGGGTTTGGTAACCTTACCTTTGAAGGTTTGCTAGCAATACTCACTTTCTTTCTACCAGAGAAATTAATTTTCTGACAAAAAAGGAAAACTGACATCTGATTATCCAGATGGCCCGATAGTGGCAGCATTTTCAAGTCCAGGGCATATCTCTTACTCCCCACAAAGTTTACTCAAGTAGATAAAAAAAATTATGGGCTGTTAATTTACTGAATATGATAGATATTTTACCAAACACTCACAATGTAATTAAACTAAAATTAGACATAAAAATGCCAACCCATATTTTTTATAGACAGCCTTTAAAATAGTAATTACCCAATTAAAATTAAAGAAAAATAGAAAAATCTTTGCCCTGTATTCTAATTTTCAAGGCAATATACAATGAGCAGAAACAGTTGGTTTAAAGGAATCTCCTGAGTTGCACAAAACACCAACAGACTAAAATTATTTTCCAGTATGTCACCTTCGAGCTGGTGCCTAGTTCCTGTCTTCTTACCTTATGCTTGCTTCTCATTCCCATATTGTGCCCGTTGCCTAGAATTGCATCAGTAGTAGGAAAAAAAAAAAAAAAAACTTCTATATTGTCCCAAAAATAATTCCTTGAGGCTCAATTTTCATTGTAGGGTTTTTTTTTTAATTTTATTTTTAGATTTTAACAATTAAAAATTATATGCTAAGTGGCCTCCAATTGGTGACTAGTAATATTCTCTCCTAAACTCTATATTTCTAGATTTCAAAATCTTGGTATATACTAAGATGTATCTAAAATGCCATATCCTTCATCAATTTCTCTTTAATTACGTCCTTTGAACATCAATATGTCTTTGTTTCTCTCTTTCGAATTTATTATTTGTTATAGTGCCCCAATGGACATTAATCAATTACTAATCTATAATATTTTTAAGGGCAGATATCTTATTTTATATTTACATGCAAAACACTCCAAAAAAACATTTTAGTAATAGCATATCCCCAAATGTTATACTGAACAGAGACTTAAAATAACTACTTAATTATTTGCTATTAAAATTCATTTTAAACTTAAACTCCTAATACACTAACTACATTTTTTATATTATCATAATACATACAGTTAATTCCTTATTTGATTTTTCCTCAAAAACAAACAGCACAAGAGATATGACTTCATATCATTTTGGAAATTATGTTTAGATTGATAATGAATAAAAATAGTTATAGTTTCTGTATTGTTCCACTTTAAAATATAACCATGTAGTACGTTAAATATATTTTCATGCAAACAGAATTTTCAACATGTTCTAAAGTTCTATTGATTATCACTTGATTTGTTTAATTTAATATCTCTTGGTTAAGCTTAAATATGTTAACCATCTTGAGAGATTTATAATATTTGAATTCAAATTCTTAATACAATTATGTGATCACTTATGTATCTTGGCATTTTGTATCTAGAATAATATTCTTAATATCAATGAAAATTAAATTTCAACTTGAAATCCATTTAATACCAAAAAGCATCTAGATGAAAAGAGGGCAAAAATCAAGTAATTGCTTTATCTAGAGGCTGCTAGACATTCAAATGTTTCAAAATAAGCTAATAAGATAGTGGAGTCTCTAAGAAGTCATTATTTCATGACTTCCAGGGAATATGATGGTGACAGACCACCTTTTAGTGTACTATTGGGAGCTTTGAAAAATTAGCAAACAACCAGAAAAAAGAATCAGGAAATCTGAGATTTAGATGATGAATATCACAATCAACATATAACAGCCATTTGAATTCTTTGCCAAACCAACACAAATGTGCTGATGAACTGTGTTCCCTAAGTAAAAGGAGCCTGACGCCAGTGAGCATTCAAGTTCATCAATATGTGAAAATTAGATGAGGCGACAGGCTCAGAGAGCAAGTTAGGTAGTTCAAATTGGTAAACAATGTGAAGAGTAATTTAATGTGTCATTTTTATATAAAAACAAATGTAAATTAATTATGTAGAGGAAAGCAAAATTAGCATAACTTTTTCTGACATAAAAATGATTCAAAATAAATTTTAAGATACAGGGAAAAGGAATCAAATTTCTGATTCTGTAGTTATTCACTTGCCTCTTCATATATTTCACCACAAATGTTCATAAGGCACTGAAATTTTATAAGTCTGAAATTTTACTCAACTTGCAAGCTAACAAGTTAACCTGCTATGGGTTCATGAAGGCTGATAGAAGACACAAGGCTCCTGGGTCAGAGTTAAAGAACTTCATTAATCATAATGACAGACAGCACAATCTTCATGTTCATGACAGTTTCTCCTGGCCCTCAAGTCCCACAGGCAGATGCAGAATGGCCCATAAAGATGCTGCTTATGAATCATCTTTTGTAATGAGCCACAAACACACCTTTGCCCCAGAAGGCAACATTATCTTTCTTATACTAATAGTAAATAAACCTGCCTTTAGCTTTTAGAAGGAGGCAAAATCTCTATCTTGTTTTTTTGCTATATCGTTGAAAAGATAGTCCAAAACAAAAGCCATCTGTGCCTCTGCTTACCAGATATACAAAAAGGTCTGAGTTCCATGGAAAATTGTTTCCAACAATATCTATCCTTCTTTTCTACAGTGTCTTGGTTTGTGGCGAATTGTCCCATGAATATGTTGTTCTATCACAAATTCTAATTAATCAGCCTGTCATAGTTTGAGACAAAGTCATTTCAATTTTTTTTTTTTATACAGCATTTAATTCAGGCTACTATGAGCAGGACTTGAAGAATAAAATGAGGCCAACCTGCCATATTAACCTTAAACATACCCCTTAGCATCCCAGATCCAACCAGAAGAAAAAAACTTACAAACTCTACCTTGTCCCCAAAAAAGTACTTGGCAAGTGAGTTAAGGCTGACCTAAATATTTTCCATCGCAGAGGTGCTGTTTTAGTTAACACTTAAAGATCTCTTATGACCATTCATAATGTGCAAGCCATTATGTTTTGAAGAGGAAAACAATTTTATGCTTGATTTCCACACAAAAAATACAATTCTGAGGATACATATAGTGACCCTGGAAAGAATGTGTTGGTTACAATTATTGCAAATGGGACATTTGCCGGGATGTAGAGGTTGATAGTGCCTCCAATGTGGCCTCCTAGTCACCTGATAGGTTTTGTTGAGTATAGTGTTTGTTTTTAGATGAACTGTCTAAAAGAAGGCAGTCAAATTAGATCTGTTTGTCTACACTAACACTTATGCAGCATTCAGTTGCCCTACAGAATGAGTGATGTCTAAAAAATGGGAGTAGAGAAGATACATGGAGGAGTGGAATGGTGTTTTTTGTGAAAGGTGCAAAAGCTGGAGTCATATCATACTGATGCTGATAGGTTTCTGAGTAATGTTACAGGAAATCATGTCAGAAATATCTTGCTGAAATAGCAGACCCAAGCATTATATTTAAGATACTTGCAAGAATTTAGAAGATCCCAACCACAAAGTTGTCCTCCTAATGAAGGCTCCAGGAATGGCTTTGAATGACAAAAGATCATTAAAGCTTTTACCTTCTTCATATTTCCTGGGACCTATAAAATTTCCTACCTAGGTGAATTGATTCTTATATTCTCTCCATTATCACAAAATTGATTTGTCCCATTGCAATAACTATCATGTCACCTTTTTTTCAATTATCTCTACTTTCGCCCACACTTTTGGTCCAAAAGAGTTAACTGCCAAATAGTCAGAGCATTTTTGTAAAATGTGTAGAGACCCATTAGGTAGCCCACATAGGCCCATCTGGTTCACTGGAGTGGAACTTGGTGAACAGGGTTCTTAATAAAGTTCTCATTATTCTCATCATCAATGATTATGTCAATCCAACAAAAGAGTCTAGGTAAGTAAACCAGAATTTGAACCCATAAGCTTATTCTGGCTAAGCTACCACCCGAAGGATTATAACAACGAAGCTGGCTTGGGATCACCATTGAGGGAACTAAAGCATCACAATCAAGGTCAGGTGGAATTCTGAATTCTCAAAATAGGGTGATACAATATTCAATCTCTTTTCCTAATTATTACTCAGGAATTGACTAAGAGTAAATGATCACTTTCAAGGAACAGTACATTCAGTGACTAAACTGCAATTCTTAAGGGTAAAGCAAGAGGAGGTGAAGAAGGTTGTGTTGGAAATCATTTTGAATTACTTTTTGAAGAGACCATTCTAACACTCAGAACCAGGAAATGCTATGAATAGTAAGGAGTGTGGAATTCCCATCGAGTACATTGTCTGTTAGCCATTTTTTGAGTTATTTTTGTGATAAAAGACACTTTTAGACTGAAAATTAATCATAAATCTGAAAATACGATATAAATTAATTTCCGTGTTCGAAACATCCAACAAACACTGTTGTGCTTAGAGTTAGTTCTGAGTGGAATAGAAACTCCGTAACCTGAAAAATAGACAGTATTGCCAGTGAGAATCTGTAAAGGATAAACTAAAAACATTTGCAGGAAATTTAAAGGTTGACAATGTGACTACTGGTGTAGGTAGCTAAAATGATATGTGAGCAGTGATCATTGAAAATGAAGATGTAAAGTACCTGAAAGACAATAGTGTCCAATCCATGTAGACATATATTTGTGATAATAAGCTAGATACAGCCTATGTGCCAAAGCATTAAGGGATTTGAGATAGTGACTTGGTTCCTGAGTTGACAGTAATGAAAAAGAATAGTTAGGCAGATTGAATTTAAAATGGATTAAAAACAAAATAAGAGGGTATTTGCACAAGTTTAAAGGAAGGCTAAATGCTTAAAGGCAGCATTGAGATGGAAAATATGTGAGAGGGAAAATCAGAGTGTAAACTGAGTATAACATATTAGTGGAACTATAAGATATTAGAACTGGAAAGGAATTTTGATATCACCTTCTGCATTTCCTTTTTTAAGCTTAGTGAAAAAATGATTAAATGATATCTATACATATTTTTTGTCTTCACGTATTTGATGGGCAAAATATTGCTGGCTATAATGACATCATGAGTTTCTGCTTTCTGACAAAAATGTACAGGGCATCTTCTAAATGATGAAACATATGTTAGTACAGCTGCTTCTAAGTTTCAACACAATACAGTATAACATTTTTGCTTTTGAATATGGACAAATATGAAAAATTATGGTGATTAAGATGGATTATGCCTAGTTTTGTTGAGCAGCAAATGTCCTAATATGAAGTTGGAGTTGAATAGTAAAGGGACCTTAAATTTCATCTCATCTAAGAACATTCATCTCCAAAAATGTAGCTTGTTCAAATATTATTTCAGGTTCCCTTTTAAGTATTTAATTTAAGAGAAAATGCATATATGCACATGTGTATCTTTTATGGTTTTCAGTCTTGGCATCTTTATAAATATAAATTTAAAAATAGGATCTTTACTATTTATTTATTAAAAATAACTACTAGGAAAAATAACAAAATTTTTTATATAATTATAAACTTGTAAATTACTTAAAATCTTGCTCAGATTAAAGCTCTAAGTCTCAGGCTTGGAAGATGACTTCTTATCAAGGTTGTAGAGTATATTAACAGGTAATAAAATTATCAGATGCCACTTAGGGTACATATTACTTGTTTTTCCCATGGAGGAAAAAAAAAGGAACACCGTGGATTGCAAAAGAAGGAAGAAACGTGATTCAACTAGGTAATATTACTTCAGATTAAATTCATATACTAATATTAATGGATAAAGTCACGATTCTTTCAGTGTTTATATATACATTCTAATTCAGATTTTAAAATTGTGTGGATGTTTAAGGAAATGTAATTTTGAATCATCATCATCAAAATTACTGCTTTGGGAATATTCTATAGCAGGATTAATAATTTTCAGCACCCAGAAAAAACACACCAGCAGATTCAAAACATGCTTATAGGGGGCAGTCAACTGCCAGTTGAGCACATTTTTAAAATAATCTAAAAACAAAAAAAATAAAAAATATACTATAGAAAAAAAGCTATGCAATGAGATGCAACGGAAAGTAAATGGGAAAGATAATAAAAGGAGAGAAACAGAAAGAAGAAAAATTAAATGAGCATTCAGTTGGTAATTTAGTCATTACAAAGCTGGAAAGCACCTTATGAAGATATAAAAATTATGAAACATGATAATCTTGCAAGCAGGGAGGACTGGGAGATTATCATCACCTATTTAAATCTATTCCTTTCTCCCTCATGAATAGTGTCACTTTTGTCATAAATTTAGTAACCTTTATATATTTTGATAGTAATACTTTGACAGATATATGGTTTGCAAATATTTTCTCCAATTCTGTAGGCTATCATTTCATTTTGTTGATTGTTTTTGTTGTTGTTCTTTTTGCTGGATAGAAAGATTTTTAGTTTGATGCAATCGCATTTGTCCATTTTTGCTTTTGTTGTCTGTGCTTTTGGTGTTGTATTTGCACATTTGATAAAGAGTTAATATCCAAAATATACACGAAACTCCTCAAACTCAATAGCAAAAAACAATTCCATTTACAAAATGTGCGAAGGACATTAATAAACATTTCTCCAAAGAAGACATACGATAGTTTAACAGGTATATGAAAATGTGCTCAACATCACTAATTATCAAGGAAATAAAAATTAAAACCACAATGAGATGTCACATCACTACTGTTAGAATGGCTATTATTTTTTAAAAGAAGGAAAGCTAAAGATGTGTTAGTGCAGAAATTAAAATTCTTGTGTGCTGTTGGTGATAATGTAAAATGGTATAGCCATTATAGAAAACAGTATAAAGATCCCTCAAAACATTAAAAATAAAATTATCGTATGATCCAAAATTTCCACGTCTGGGTATGTATCCAAAATAATTAAAATAATTAAAGAATTAAAGAATTTCAAAGTGATGACTGCACTCCCATATTCATTGCAGGATTATTCACAATAGTTAAGATATGGAAACAACTGAAATTTCCATTGACAGATGAATAAATAAAGATCATGTAGTATATACATACAGTAGAATATTATTCAGCCTAAAAAAAAAGAATAAGCATATCATTTGCAACAACATGGATGAACCTGGAAGACATTATGTTAAGTGAAATGTCATTCACAAAGGTACAAGTACTGTATGATTCCTCTTATATGAGGTATCTAAAATTGTCAAACATACAAACAGACAACAGAATGGGGATTGCCAGGGGAATGGGGAGTTGTTGCTCAATGGGTGTAAAGTTTCAGCTTTGCAAGATGAATAAGTTCTAGAGATCTCTGTACAGTGTAATGCATATAGTGAATGTTTGGTATCATACACTTAATTTTTTTAAGAGAGTGCATCTCATTTAAGTGGTCTTACTGGAAAAACAAACAAAAAACAAAAGAGCAGAAGGAAACATTTTAGGGCTATAAATAGGTTCATTACTTGATTGTGATGATGGTTTTATGGATCTATGCATACTGCAACTCATCAAACTCTATACATTAAATATGTCCATGTTTGCATATCAATTATATCTCAATAAAGTTGTTAAAATTAGGTAATCTGATATATTACTTATTTATTTTTGTAAGTCTTTTCTCTTCATCAACCTATGTGTTTATCTTTGTGCTAGTAGCACATTATTACTTACTGTTATATAGAGTAGATGTTAAAATTTACTGACAAATTCTTCACATTTAGTCTCTCTAAAATAATCTTGACTATGCTTTATTTTTGCATTTCCATATACAGTATGGTTCAACTTACTAATTTACACACACACACAAAGATATAAGTATGCATATTCATACAACTTCTGGGAGTTCAGTAGAGATTACTTAGAATTTGTATCTCAATTTTGGAAATTTTATATAAAAATATTGAGTTTTTGGGTACATGAAAATCAGCAAAATTTTGTAGTTTCAAATGGTTGATGAATATGTCATTAGATTAAATCCTAGGATTTTATGACTTTGGATCTAATAACATTGCATAAGTAACTTACACATTCTAGTTTTTTGGATATCCTTTTTATTTTCTCTTTATCCAACTATGTCACTTTTAAATAGAGATAGTTTTACTTTCTTTTCTATATTCCTATCTATTTAAAATATATAGAATTATTTGTATATATTTATTTCTGTTTAGGTTGTAATGTAATTGAAGTTATATCAAGAAATTATCCAAATTATCTAAATTTTCACATATATTATCTCAAATTGTTTGTGATATCTTTTTAACATTCTATTTTTG
>NW_011888814.1:1418811-1444532 GCF_000151845.1 Pteropus vampyrus
AATATATAGAATTATTTGTATATATTTATTTCTGTTTAGGTTGTAATGTAATTGAAGTTATATCAAGAAATTATCCAAATTATCTAAATTTTCACATATATTATCTCAAATTGTTTGTGATATCTTTTTAACATTCTATTTTTGGAGTGAAGTCCAGTTTTTATTGTTAATATTGGTAATTTTTTAAATTTTTCTTCATATTTTTGGTAATATTTCATCAGTTTCATAAACTTGTAAAAATGACATCCCTTCCCAGGAGCTTGCTTTTCTTTACTATAGTTTTGTTTTTTTCTTTTTCATAAATTTCTTTGTGTGTTATTTCTTTTCTTTAAAGTTGTTTATTTCAGATGTTAAACCAAACTTAAATTCCAATCATGATTCATCATCTTCTTATATATTCTTGGATTTGATCTGCAAAGAATTTGTCAAGGATTTTTGCATCTATGTGCATGAGAAATGTAACTCCATATTTCCCTTTTCTGATGACCTCCTATTCTGATTTTGCTGTTAGTTTAACACTGTCCTCACAATATGAGTTGGGAAATGTTTGCTCCTTCTCTATTTGCTGAAAGGAGACACAAATTACACACTATATTTATTACTTTTTTTCCTTAAATATTAGTATTCATGAGGAAGTATCTTCTCTTGGCCTTTGAAAATATTTTTAGAAATGTCTAAATTCTGAATTAATTTTTTAAATTGATATTTTGTATGAATTCTTGTGCCAGTTTTGGTAACTTGTGCCTTTTAAGGAATGTGTCCATTTCATTTGTATTAGTTTGCTAGTTCTGCTGTAATAAAATTCCACGCCCAGGCGGCTTAGACAACAGAATTTATTATTTTACAGTTCTGGGGAATACAAACCCAAAATCAAGGTATTAGCAGTATTGGTTCCTTCTGAAAGCTAAGAGGGAAGATGTGTTCCAGGTCTTTCTTTTGTTTGTAGAGAACCACAACTTTGTCTTTACTTCATCTTTTCTCTGTAAGTGACTCTTTCTCATCACATGCTATTCTTTTTATAATGATACCAATTATATTGGATTATGGGCCTGCTCCACTCTAATGTAACTTTATTTTAAATACATCTACAGTGACTCTACTTTTAAACAAAATCATATTCTCAGGTGCTAGGAGTGAAGACTTCGACATAAATTTTGGTGGGACATGTTTCAACTCATACGTTATTTCAATTGTTTAATTTATTGGCATAAATTATTTATAATGTTATTGTATTGTTCTATAAATGTCTGCAGGACCTGTAAAGATGCTCTCTCTTTCAGTTCCAGAATTTGTATTTTATGTCTCCTTTCTCTTTGTTTTTATCTCTCCCACCCCTCTCAGTTTAGCCAAATTTTGTAATTTGTTTCGTTTATTCATAGCTTCTGTTTAAAATATTTCATAAATTTTATCTGCTCAAAAACCTATATTTCTTAATGTCCACATGGAAAAAATATACATACATATATTTTAAAAGGATTAAAAGAGAAATGATGATGTGTGATTAAATTTCTTTAATATTCATATATTTTTGCTGAAAAACTTATACTGAGCAGAAAGTCTTCTAATTGATGATGATAGTTCCCTTAAGCAATGTCAATGAACTCTCTACCAAGTTTTTTTCTGCTTTCTTTATTCTTTTAATCTAAATAAACTAACTTTGCTCTTAAAAAAAAAAAACATTTCTACCATGTATAATTTCCATTTGTAATGACTTTACATGTGCTTAATAGAACATTTCAGAAACACAAATTTTTAATGAAGATATTTTAAATTATTCACTCACTGTGTAATGGCCTGATTTTGAAGAGATCTTTTACTCAATCTCACACTATATTAGCACACATTGGATGCTCCAAAATAGACCTATTTGGGCACGAGATAGATTCTATCATTTTCTTCATGTTGGTATTTATGCCAGTTATGATCATAAATGTTCACGTAGATTTGCAGTTTATTTTGATATTCTGAGTTTAAATACACTGAAATGAAAACTGACAAACTCTTCAAGACCTGTCAAGGCTGTTTTATTTAATTTCAGTAAATTTAAATTTTTCTTTTATAAAGAAATTAGAGTAAATATCACACACCTAAGTAGATTCAATTTAGAGTTCTGCTACTGAATTTAAGATAGTAAAGTTGAATATCTGAAAATATAATATTTAGCTAGTTAATAACCATAATGTATTCTACTTAGTTTTATACTTTTTAAATATTTCCTTATACTCCTTTATATAAAGAAAAAGATTAAGAAATTGGATGAAGTTAATGAAATTGTGTTAATATTGTCTGAGCTTTTCCTCATAATTAGAGTAAGGTTGCAGAGCTTTGGGGGAAAGACCACACTGCTATTTCATCATATCATAGCAAGAGTACATACTATCTCCATTATTTAAGATGATCCATTTTGACCTAGATCATGTGGCAGAAGTAGATTTTACCAAATTTCTCCATAATGATGTTAAACATTTTTTTCCTCCCTTTCTAAACTGTATTTTATGGGAAGAAGTCATCATGCAGAGCCCACATTCAAAGAATAGGGAATTATGCTTCCCTTCCTTTAGGGTACAGTATCTACAAAATTTATTGGTTGTCTTCTGAATGGGGTATTTGTCTTTTCTCCCTCATTTTAATTTATGTAATCATTTATTGATAGTATGGATTCATTAAATTTTGGATTATAATCTTTAATCCCATATACATAATTATGTCATATTTAAACATAGTTTTATTTCTTTCTGTATCCTTTTATTTCCTTTTATTTTCTTATTTCACTAACTTGGACAATGTTCAATGGTGGAGTAGGGGGAGAAATTGTTGCTTGTTCTCCATCTTAGGAGGAAGTCATCCATATCAACATTGAGCTGATGGAGAAGGGAAGTTTCGATGGTGAGATACCCAGTTGGAAGAATGCACAAAAGGCTGACATGAGAATGAAATGGCAGGCACCAACTTTGTGGGGAGCACACTTCTATTGCTCGAAGTGCAGTTCTATTGAGGGGAGCACGGTATTGAGTGTACTTCTTCTGCTCCCCTTTCTTGTGCTCTCCTTCTGCTCTCCAGGAGACCTCATGGCTCCACACAAAGCAGAGTACAATAGTAGCATGCAGCCACACATGCATGATACTAATGCACTAATGTATCATTCTAAATCTGGAGTCCTATTCCTAGATGCAAACCTGGATCACAGCCAGACCTGGGACCCTCCAGGCTTGGGACCCACAATCCAGTTTCTCATTATTAAGTATGAAAGTCAGACATGATGTATTAAGGAATATGAACTAAGGTAAATATGGATATCTGCCTAGAAAGTACACTGTGTTTACTGTTTTCTGTATCTGTAGCTATCTGAGACTTCAATTTCCTCTCATGTTCTTCCCTGCCCCCCCTTGTTGTTTTGGTTTTCACTAGAAATTCCTTTTTAAGTATACTCTGAGCCTTGCAATTTTTTTCAGCTGCAATCCTCTGTTATTTCATAGGAGCCCTGTTGGTGTTCTGGTGAGAGGTAATGAATGAGAAGTGTTCATACTTCTGTAATTAGGTCTCCATTTTTTTTTGAGACGGGGGGTGTCGTGTGCCTGGGTTGTGATCTTCATCAGTACTTCTCAGTCCCCATCCCCAATTTAGGTGAAACGCGAGGACAAGAGGGGGCTAGACGTAGATATTTCCCTTTTTCCACATTAGTTAGGCTTTGGGAAAGTAGAACTACTTTCCTTTGAGGACAGTTGAAAAACAGAAAGTTCCATGTATATTTCAAAATGGTTACCTTTCCCCACTCCTTGTGGCAAGCATGAGGGGATTTTTCTCCACTCTTCATCATGAGAACCAACTAGGGCTCTTAGAGATAAAATTTATAGAATTATGGGGCTTCCCCTAAGATTAAGTCCCCTCTCAATGAGAGTTTTTAACTCTCAAACTAGTCCACACTGAGCATCCAGAAGTTTGTCAATTGTGATTTAAGTGTTCCTGCTAGTACTGGATATAGCTGGTAAATTTCTACTCCTGGAGTTTATTCCCAATAAACTGTGATTCTTTGTATCTGTCTGCCTCTCTCTTCAATTTTCAGGATAGTGGTTTGCTGCATGACCTCAATTCTCTGATGGATCTAAGAAGAATTGTTTATTTTCAGTGTGTTTAGTTGTTTCGTGTTATGAGAATGCGAGTGAGAACTTCCAAACTCTTTATATATAGAAGCAGAAACTGAAAGTCTTTGATATTTAGATTTAATGTGTTATACAAAATTTATACTATCTTATTTTATCAAAAACATTATAATTTCATCTAAATTCCTTTCAATCAAGAGTGTTCCTATAGAAGATACTCATTATGCTTTGAAGAAACAACACAAACTTTTTTTAAAAATCAGTTTATCAGACGACTCTTACACACCATCTCAGAAGCTCTGGGCCACCTTTGTCTCTGCTGCCATCATAGCATTTCTGTGTATCGTGTCCAAACTAACACATATACAACCTGATAGCCCCTCACCTCATGTCCTGTCCCTTCTGCTGACCTCACTGTAATAAGTCTCAGCACCCACCCATATGTGTGCAATACAAGAGTTCATATGAGCTATCCCCATAAGGAAAAGATTTGAACAATGGGAGAAATAGGCAGATAAATAAATTTTTCCTCCTTCTCTTTGCAGGCTTATCCTGTATATGGCTTCTTAAAGCACAGTGCCTCCCGATAGAGCCCTCAGATAAACTTAGCTATGGCCAGATCAATAATGAATTCATATAGTGCTCTCTCTCCTCTTTCATACTTTATTCCTCTTGTCTTTATTCCTAATGTCTACTTAGTAAATTAAATGCACAAATACACTCTGTGTAATAATCTTTTCCCAGGGGAATTTCAGGACAAGTAGAAGGAAAACAAAAATGAGTTCTAGAATGTTTTTATTCCTAAATGAAATCTAGCAGATATTTCCTCTTTATGTGATGTTTTCATTTCTAAATGTATGGCGATAACTGTACTTTCTGAAATTAGATTTCTGCAATTAGCACCTTAATTTGCCTTGCTTTGAAATGTGGATCTGGGAATTAACACCTTCCAGATGCAAAATTTCTGGATTATATTAAAGAACGAAGGTATAAACACATGGGAAAATGTTAAAGCGAGACAATTATGTGGGAAATTAATTTAATGTAGTTCTTTTCTTTAAAAACCTTTTTTCCTAAAGCTTTAGTCTAAGGAAAATATGATTCACTAATATAAAATGTTGATTTAATAATGCTTTCATGGTGAATAAAAGTAACAATTGCAAATACATATGAAAAAATATTGAAACATATTTAAAAGTATTTTAGATAAATGAAAACTAATGTGATTATTTTAAAGCCAAATTCTATAATTATATTTTTATTTCTTTAACATTTTCACTATGTTTTTATCTCCACATGTATTAGCTACTTATTAAGATTAAATTTACAAATATGAGTAAGGTATGCTTTTATTGAAATCCTTTAGATGTTAAAAGTTATTATTTATTTATCTCTCACCTATATATTTATTCTACGTCTTTATCTACTTGTAACCACTAATAACTTTGTTAGTATATAAGTTCAATATATTTTGAGGAACCATCCAAAGTTTTATACATTAAAAAATGTTTAAGAAATTACATATTGGAAGTGATCTCAAGGGCTTTTGATAGAATTTATTCTCTTTCTATATGGTTACAATTATAACTGACATATTTTTATATTGATGATTTAGGTTTATATCACCTGTTTTATGTACAATAAATGTAGAACTTCCACCACACCATTTTTTTAGCATTATTTTCATTAAAAATATTTTTTTTTCAGTTTTAGTATACAGTTAACAAATAATTTTCTTCTCAAAGTTATATGTAATGTGAGTTAATTTATTAGCAAGTCATTGTTTTAAAAATTTAATATTTACCCATTCTAATTTGTTTCTGCCTTAAGCCCAATTTTACATTCTACTGCTTATTTCACTCATAAACAAAGGTCAATTTCTAAATTGAATTTAAGGTTGTATCCCCTTAAGTCACATATATAACATGAAAGCATTTTTCTAGTCCCCCAGATTCTCATGTTTTTTCAAAGAGTGTCAAGTTCCTCCATGATTGATAATATCCAAAGCAAAAGGAAGGAAATTGAAAATGACAACACATTTAGAATGCTAAAAATTCATATAGAATTTTAGTGTTCAGAAGATACCTGGTTCTACTTCCTTAAATAAGGAATTAGATATTAAAAACATCAGACAATCTACATTTCCTGTGGTAGCCTGTGGCAGAAGAACAAAGTACTAATATACAAAAGTAAAAATTTTAAGATTTCATTCACATGGAATCCAGATACAGCTAAAACTAATTTATGGCAATAGAAATCACATTGCATTTGATGAGGGGAAGGGGAGACAAAGGTAGAGGAAAATTTACTCTAAAAGGGCAAGAGAATAACTTCGCGGGTATATGAAATGTTCTATGAGATGGTAGAACTGGCATCACAAAAAAACACAGACTGGACGGTTTAAACAACATAAATTTATTTTCTCACAGTTCTGAAAGCTAGAAGTCCGAGATAAGTTATCAACAGGTTCAATTTCTCCTGAAGCCTCTTTCCTTAGTTTGCAGTTGGCGGCCACCCTCCTGCTGTGTCCTAACATAGCCTTTTAATCTATGTACTCCTGATGTCTCTTCCTCTTTTTATAAAGACCATAGTCCTATTGGATTAAGGTTTTGCCCTTATGGCCTCATTTAATTTTAATTACCTCTTTAAAGGTCCTATCACCAAATACAGTCACACTGGGAATTAGGACTTGAAACTGTAAATTTTGAGAGGAGTAGAGAGAAAATTAATTCCATAATGGGAGGGTGGACAGTGCATTCAATTTTAAAATACCATAAAAATGATAATTTAAGAGCTATGCATTTTTTGTTTATTAGACCTAAATTAAAAAAAAAAAAAAACATTATGGTGAGGGCATTCGAAAGTTGTTTTTTTGCTATATGAAGGTATACTATACATTTGAATACATGTTTTATTTGTATTTTTTTTTTTCAAGATACACAGAAGCCTGGTCATATGTAAAGACTGACAAGTAATATTGGATTTTATAAGATTTTTGCTGCTTTGGGATACTTTTATCCATTGCCGATGATGGGCCACTTTTGACTGGTCAGAATATAATGGAGACTAACCCTCGTATATACCATATACTTACTCTTGCATCACTCAAAATTATCTGGGCCAGTACAATCCCAAAATGTGATTTAAAAATATATACTGGCTCAAACTTAGATAGAACCCAGACTGAAATGGCTTGTATCATCTATGAACTTAAAGACTGTACTGTATGTCAGTACAGTCATTACCCACAGAATCTATTGTCCACAGAAGAGAAAGAATGTATGAAATAGTATTAGATAGGCCTGTAAAGCTTATTCTTCATCCTCATTGGCTACCCATGTGCAGGGCATTCAAGAATAATATATTTTGCCATGTTGTCAATTTTAATGAAGTGTTATCAAAGATTTATTTTTGCAGTTGCAGGAAACCACTAATTTTTCTCTGTTACAAAAAACTATTCAATAGCCACTATGGAAGCCATTCATGCATTACAAGGAAAACTCCTTAATAGGCAATTAGGTGTAACCATTTAGGTTAGGAGAAATGGCATTTCAAAGAAAAGATGATTTTCTATCAATTCCTGAGAGTAAGTCGTTGCTCAGTACAATGATTATTAGTATTCATTTGTAAATATTTAGATATTTCTAAATGATTATGCTATTTTCTTGATCATAGATCTGAGGAGAGTATCTCCAGGACACTGTGGACTTTTCCAGGAGTTACATATATAATAATCAAAGTACTAGAGACATTTCCTGTACTAGTCTAGAGACTAGTTTCACTAAGTGTTTAGAAGTATATCATCCAAACATAAAACTGATACTGCCAAACCTGCTTTAACAGAAAAACAGGGAGGGTCTCCTTAACCAGCTTGAATCTATCATATTTAGAATATTGTTACGCTTATAATGGTACCATGTTTGTACAAACACGCATTTGTAATTCTAATTTAATCTGTATTTTAAAAGGTCACTAAGAAATATGAAGCACTTCATTTTGGGGAAAATCCATGTAGTTATGAAGGCACAAAGAGATGATATATTTTATTTTGGGAAAGAGTGCTTACTCATGACTACCCGGAACCTAATCTAGTTTAAACTGTATGAGATACACGACCAAAAGCATTCACTAGCTATCTAACACACCGAAAGAAATGGTAGGCAAGCTCCATGTCTCACCTATAATCAAAGAAATGTTGGCATTAATCCCCAATGTGTGAGATATTCAATCTAATATTTTTTAAAAATATTTGGCAAATATTTTTGAATAAATTAGCAAAAACACAGCTGTTTCTCGTTTACAAATTACCATTATGTCTTTGAAAACTGACATTGAATTTTATTTTCAGCAGTAAAAGAGATATAGATGTCTTTGTTAGAAAAAAAATGCAACATTTAAAATACATTATGTATGGGGAAAAAGCAGTTATTTTTTTGTGGCCAGACATATTAGAAAGAAAACTGCCAAATTCCATGAGACGGAGTTGTAAAAAATAGCTGTCAACTGATAGTGCATTGTGAAGAATAAGAAGAAAGAATGTACAATTACATGGAATAATGGTTTGCTTCTATAAGGCAGTAATGCTGAAATGGTGTTGCTTTAGCTGTGTGCAAAACAGCTTATTTCACAAGTTGACTAGCATTATAAAGAGAGTATATTTAGAGAGTTGAGTAGCTAATCAGAAGAGAAGTCGATAATGAAACTTGTGAAAATTCTAACTGAAGGCAATGTGATATTAAAACACATACACAGACCCCCCCTTCCCCCCGCCCCCACATACACACAGGAGATAAAATGTAGTCAGAAAGTAAATTTCAAGTAGAGAAGAAAAATCTTTTTTTTTTTTTTAGCATAGATTAAAAGGAAATTATGGGCAAAAAAAAGTTTTACACAAAGAGAAAGCAATTTCTGTGGAAGTAATATACCTCTTTTATTCAAATGTTGCACCATAAAAGCTTCTGTAAAATACATTTTTTCCCCTGTATGGAAGCTGACTTTATAACCTGCTGAACCCTTGTTAGCTATCTAGTTTTACAAGGAGGTGATTAAATGTGTCCTCTGCTGTTTACCGTATGTTTTATATTTTCTGTTTTTACTTTTTTTATTCACTTTACCAAGATGACTGTCTTATTTTCAAATCGTTATACAATTGAGCCTGTCTCTAAAAATCTGAAGAGTAACTCTTGCCTTAAAAGGCTGTATAAATTTTTTAAAAATCTACAAAATTTGCAAGAGAATTCGATAGAATCATAAAATGTTTTATTTTGTTAGTGTGAACTTTTGTTTTCCAGCAACATACATACCACTAACACAAGATCAGTGCTATCAGATATAATCTGAAATATGACATTTCTTTATGCTTTTTGTTTCTGTTTTCTTTTCTTAAGAGAGATTCATATTTTCATATCCATGGTATGGAATACTTCCCCAAGTTTTAACAAGAGAAACATCCTTAACATCAATTTAGAGAAGAAAAGTATGGCCTCCATAAGAGGGTAGTCAAATTTATGTCATGAGCAAATAATTACCTTAAATTTTTTATTAAAGACACAGAAACTCCAGTAAAGTCCTGTTTTGGTCTGCAGATTTTTTTGGGTTCACTAATAAAGGCAACTCTGTTCCAACAGTGAGGGCAGGAGCAGTACATAGAGAGAATTAGAGAGGAGGGAGAGCAGTTAGAGAATTATCGGGCCATAATGGAAGTTGTAATTGTGGTCAAAAACAATGTACATGGAGATGTTAGACTTGCTATTTTATCCTGGAGAAAATTTATAAATTCTTCAGTCTTTCATTATCTCTGTGTAGATATTAGATTTCCACCGTCTCCCCAGGCTTGCTACAAAAAATAAATTAATGGTATGTGTAAGAATCTTTATATTGCCTAAGTAATCACATTTTAATATGCAGAACTGTTTATAGAACAGAGAGAACAGAGAAATAGAAGTAACACTGCCCTGACAGTCCTCCTGTTATACATAAAGAAGTTACCTATCAAAAGTATTTTAATACCCATAATAGTGTTTAATCTTTAAAAGACCATGTTCTACTGCAATGATGTTCTCTGAAAATAAATTCTGTAAAAATAGTGGCAAATTGAAAGTGTTTACATGTTGTGAATGTTGGAAAAAGTGTTAGTTCCTGTCTTTTCTGGATTTTTTTTAGAAGTTATTTTGAAAGACGTGGAGCTATTGAGTGCAATGTGGTTTTCAAATATCACTACACGGTCTCTGTCCTTTCAATCACACCAAATGCTACCCTCTGCCTCTTCCACGTGGATCAATGAACTAAGCAGTAATTGAAGATATTAACTAGAGAGGAGTCTTCCCTTGCTCTGCATTTTTGCCTTAAATGTCAATATATAATAATTTCCAAATGAGAGAGTGGGAGGGAAGGGGAGTCCGGTAGAAAATCTAAATCTAGCTAAATGGAGAAAGATCCCTTTATACTCCCAGCAGATTTCTGCTCAGCCTTAGTACAAACGCTACCTTCACTACTCAGACATGGTTATTAAAAATGCCATTCCTGTGCTAGGACCCATTCAAACAGAGTGAAAAGATAAATTGTCCCCAATAGCCCTATGCTTGTTTTTCTCTCAGCTTCCTTGTATCCATATGGACAGCCCAATTATATGATCTAAGGGAAAGCAAAGCAATCTGGTATTTTCCAGAGAAAGATCCCACTCTCTCACATTCTAGCTATGTGACTTCTACTTTTTGTCTCTTCACAAGTAAATTGGAATCAAGAATACTATATCAGAGGATAATTTAAATTATAACACCTTAAATGAAATGATAACTATAAGACATAAAATAAAAATATTTTAATGTTTCCTGAAATGTTAGACTAAAAACAAAATAGCATCTTTATTGGAAGACATTAGAGTATAATGAGATGGAAAGTAAATCAATAAACACAGATTTGTGGATTTGAGCTTAGACACTGTTGCTATTTTGGATATTGGAACAAGTCAACTACTTAGCTGAAGGCTGTTTTTTTTTTTTCATGTGTATGAAGTGTGGGTGTGGGTAGAAGAGTAACATGATATCAGTGCACCTCAAAGTAGCAACATTTTAGGAGTTTAGGCTTCTCTGCTGACAGATAAGCTTTTGTGACATTCTCCTTCATATAAAAGATGAGATGAGACAGTGATTATTTAAATTAATATTTGCATAGCAGCCTCTAGTTATATATTCAAAACCTAGATTTCTAGGTAAATTCTGATCTCTAGGATATGCCTCTCTATAAAACACTTTTTAAAAATCCATTTAAAGTATTGCTAGTATTCCATACTGCTTCCCTTTGGAAAAGTGTACTGAAGTTATTGTTACATTAACAAAAATTTTAATATTTCTCAAAGTTTCTGAATTTTCTATTCCTTAAGACAAAATATAATCACTTAGAAAATGTGAAAACAAACCAAAATATTAGAATATCTTCAAGCAAGACATAAATACAGTGGTGGTAGAGGTACCATTTTTTAAATTTCTGCAAAGTTAAAATAACATTTGTATTTTTTCCTTAATCAGAAATCAGCCCTTTTAGAATTTTAACGAAAATTGTCTATTAATCTACAAAGGAAAAAAATCCACAGAATCATTGTAATCTTCCTGTAAAATTAATTAGTTTTTTCACAACTTTAGAACTCAAAAGAAATTAATTTTTAAAAAGCCTTGGGCTTATTTCTGTGAGAATATGTAAGCAGATGTGTGATTTAAAATTACTCAAAAAGTAATAATGACTAAAATAATTGCCATAAACAGTGGACTAATTTCTCTATGTGGTAGTGCCTAAGTGTGGAGCTTCACAGATGTCACTGAACGAAACAGACCATTTAGGGCAAAAGGTGTTCTACTATTTTTTCACTCCCTTGTGTGTTTTTTCATTCCTCTGGTCTATGGAAAAGCCCGTATTAAAGTATTTAGGAACAATGTGTTAACTCTCAAAGAAAGGGTGAGCAGAGGAATTAGGCAGAAATGAATGGTTAATCCAAGCAACCGCAGTGACTCTGTATTTAGAACAGAGAATATGTCATTTTTATTTTCAGCAGGGGCATGCTTCTTCTTTTATTAAGTGTCAAAAAGATTCTAATGATTATTTCTTTTATAGTACTATATTGTCATGGAGATATGTACTAATGATACTTTAAATTAACTTCATTTTTGTTGTCTTCAAAAGGACTATAAAATAAATATATACAATTTATTTATTTATATGTATATACATTTCTATATAATATTATATATTAGTTTACATATTAATATCTAAAATAAATATATATATATGGGAGCAGGTAACTAGAGCCCACATAGTTGCATTAAAAAATTGTGTTAATTAAATTTTAGTCTATAAAAATGATATCCAAAAATGGTATACACAAATTTAATCAGATACAAACATAAGTAACTTAACTGAAACTCCAACAGGTTGAGTCAGAATAATTTACTGTTTGAACTTAGGTATGCATCCGTAAAGAGAAAAAGCATCCAAGTCCTTTAGCATCTCAGCATAATTTATTGGCCGGGCAAAATATTATAAGGAGAACATCACTATTTTCCAGGAAATGAAATTAATTAGAGATAAGTGAAGAAAGAAATCAGATGGTCAGTATTATTGGGGCAGTTATGTCACCAATTAGTTCTTTGACAGTGAGCAAGACTCCAAACCTTTCTTACATGCAATTTTTTTAAAATCTCAAAATGAAGAGAATCATGTCTTTTTTCGTTTCTCACAGGACTATTGTGAGAAGCATATAGAAAGTATCTACAAGATTTTTGAGGTCTATAAAGAACTAGGCCAACACTGGCCAATGCTATTGATATTGAAAATACAGGACTGTATAATGTGCTTTATGGTACTTTCTAGCAATCAGATATAAATACTAACTAATGTCTAAAAATTAACATTAAAATGTCTCTAAAAACCAAAAAAAAAAAAAAACAAAGTTGACATCTCAAACCCTCATTAGCATTTAGTATTGAAATAATGGTAATTCTTATTTTACTGTATTCAGATTTTAAAATACTAATGGTAATATTGAGGCATAGGAATTAATTTATTTATTTAGCAAATGTTATTGAACTCTTATTATTCATGAAATATTGACAAAGCAATCTTCATCTGGTAAATAACCAGATATTGATAAATCAATATGCATGAATCAGGTAAATAGCTAATTGTTCTAAAATATATAGTCACTGTCCAATTCATGAAAAAGGGGCTTGAATTTTAAAAATGATTATGTAAAGTTAAAAAGTCTACAATTCATAAAAGAATGGCAGAAAATCAATTTTTAGAGTTCAAAAGATAAAAGAATGCTTCTTGATGGGTACTTGGATTAGTTTGCTGGGCTGCCATGACAAAATACAGAGATTGAGTAGTTTAAACAATAGAAATGTATTTCTCAGTTCTGGAGACTTGAAGTCCAATATCAAGGTGACAGCAAGGTCTGGTTTCTTCTGAGACCTTTCTCC
This sequence comes from Pteropus vampyrus, assembly GCF_000151845.1. Classification (NCBI taxonomy): domain Eukaryota; kingdom Metazoa; phylum Chordata; class Mammalia; order Chiroptera; family Pteropodidae; genus Pteropus; species Pteropus vampyrus. The sequence continues at coordinate 1,432,382 of NW_011888814.1, forward strand.
TTGACTTGCAAATGCCACCTTCCTGCAATGTGTTCACATACATGGTCTTTCTTCAGTGCAGGCACATTCGTGGTGTCTCATTGTGTGTCATTTTTTTTTTTTTTTCTTACAGGGACACTAGATAGGATTAAGGCACACCAATGTAATCTTACTTAACCTTGATTAACTCTTTAACCACCCCTACACTCGTTTCCAAATACTGTCACATTCTGAGGTACTGGGGGTTAGGACTTCAACATATTTTCAGAAAAACACAATTCTCTCATAATGGTGTATGAAGGGAATCTCAAGACAGATTTGTAAGGAAAATAAAATTTAGTAAAACTAAATATGTAAAAACTCTGAGAGTTACTCCTTAAATTGAAGTAATTTGTTCATTTATTCTTAATGTAATTACTAAAGCTTTGTTTAAATTGACCATGCAATTATTTATTTTTTCTTTTTATTGCATTTTTGTTTCTTTATTCTCTCATTTCTTATCTTAATTGGATAATTTTATTTATTTATTTTTCATTTCAGACTTCTTCCTCTGTTGGCTTGTTAACAATTCTTTCTATTACTTAAGTTGTTACCCTAAAGAATAATATTCATTTATCCTTTGAATTATAGCCACCTACATTGTAGCCATCCAACATGAATTGTTATTTTTACCACTTTCCAGGTGAAACTAGGATCTTTATTCCTTTCTACCACTTTCCCTCCATTTGTGCTATTCTTGCCATGTGTTTTAGGTCTACATATAATTTAAGTCTTAAAATATATTATTATTAAATTTTAAAGTCAGTATTTGTTGATTTATATTTTTGCCCTTTCTTCCTTCTTCAATTCCCATTCTTCTGTCTAAAATAATTTTCTTTGGTTCAAACAGCTCTCATATATATTTTACTTCAGAAAAAAATGATGATAAAATATCTCATGTTATGTAGAAATACTTTTATTTATTTTAAGTTTAAAAGATAATTTTGAAATTATATAATTTAAGATGTAGTTGTTTTCTTTCAACATTTTTAAGATGTCATGCCATTTATCTGTGGCTTCTCTTTTTAAGTCAACTTTCAGTGTTAGTGTTACTACTACTAAGGTAATGTGATTTTTTATTCACAGACTGCTTTTAATTTTTTTGTCTGAGATTGTCAGAAATTTTACTGTGATGTACCTAGTTGTATATATTTATCCAAATTGTGATGCCTGAAAGCAGCCAATTTTTAAGTTTGAGGCTAAACTGTGAGAATGAAAAGCCAACCTGTTGAAGATGATGAGATAGTAAAATTTAAAGACACTGGGGCACTGCAGACTTCTTTTTTTTAGCCACGTACCAAACCTAGAAGTATTAAATAATTAAATAACTTTATCGATAAGTCATTATTAATTAGGTTTTTATGACTTAAAACCAACAGATATGAATAAGGAAGAGATGTCTAGATAGCATGGAAGGATTTAGGAGGGAATGTTCTAGACAGAATAGGCTGTTTATGTTAAGATACAATGGCATACGAAGAGATTATACTAAGGATAATCCAGTACAGATGCTGATAGTAATGCTGACTAAGCATATGGGTACTTTATAATCAAATTTTCATTATAAAAAAATCACTCTGGGGAGAAAGTATATTGGGGGAGGGGAAGTGAATCTAGAAGTACAGACAGTAGTGAGGACATTATGGCTTTATTATAAGTACGGAATGCAGGTGAGCATAATGGAATTGAGAGGAGATATTTATTATGTGATTATTTGTTCTGTATGTGAATATAATTTTATTATTTATAAGATGTTAATTGTGTTGATAATGAAGCAATATAAGAAAGAGTATAATGAAATATGGCTCCTAAATTTGTGACTTAGATAATTATGTGGATAATGGTAACATAGATTAAAAAGGTATATAAAAGAACAATAAGCTTCTGTTCTTTCTTTTTACTAGTACAAGTGTGATGTAGTAGAAAGAGTTCTTGCAAACTGGGAAATTATTTGGGTTCTAATTTTAGTTGTTGCCAAAAGAGTGCCTATCCATATAACTTTTGGGGCTTCAGTTTATTCATCTGTAGAATAAAGTAGCTATGCTGGATAAAAATCTAATTGTCTTCTCAACTTTAAATTTTACTTTTATATAAAAAGAAACTGATTATAAAATAAATATGCCATCAGCCAGATCCGGCATTAGCTTCCTCAAGTCATTAAAGAGAGTTAAAACTATTATGTACCTTTGTCATCTTCCAAATTAATCTACGTCCTTCTTCTCCCAGGAAGAATATATATTTTGAGCTCTAATCATACAAAAAAAAACTTAGCTAGTTTTTGCTATTAAAACAAACTGATTATATATATATATATACACACATACACTCGCACACACATATGTAACATATATGCATATACTTATGTGAGGTATATCTATAGATATATGTGAGTGTATTTGTATAATCCTATATATACATATACATACATATATGTATATATGTGTATGTGCATATGTGTAAGAGTATATTTTACTCTACTTGGCAGTCTTAAATTGCATTCATTTTTTCTTTATTTTATTTTATTTTTTTGTAACTATCATTTGGCAACATTTTTTTTATAAGTGCCATATTTCCTCAAAGTGTTTTTGCTCATCAGCCTACCTGGAGACTTCTACTCAGAATTCAAAGTCTAGATTGAACATCTCTGCATGGAAGAAGCCCTTTACAGATCTTACACTCCCATATAAGACTGACCACTTGTTCATGTATATTTCATTCAATTTCCCATATTCCTCCATTATAATCCATTTCTTGCCACTTTGCAAGTAGTTCAGCAGTGTGCCATTTTTATGAATTTCTGAGATACATTATAGTGAGGAGACATTTTTTCAGAAAAAAGAAATTAGGTAAAAAATGAGATTTAAAAAAAGGTTTCTTTGGCAAGATTGGGAATAGATCAGATATTTCTGTTGTCCAGTAATAAACCTCCAATTATACCTTAGACACTTGAACCATTTCAATATAACAAATAAATAAGTGTTTCATTCACTTAGCATCAAATCATTCAATGTTTTCTCAACAAGTTTAACAGTAACAATGCTAAGTAGGGGCAATTTATTTTGACATTATGTAGATAGCCAGAACAGAATGTCGTGTTGCATTATCACATGAAGGCGGAATGTATTAAAAAACTGCTCTTTTCATTACTTATTTTTACATCTAAATTGTTATAGCAATGCATATTTTAAAGCAAAATGCAATGTTAATATTGCATAGTTGATTCTGCCAGTTGTTATGGCAATGTTAGGGAGATTAATTTGATTTTGACCTTAATAATAACAGTAGGAAGATTAAATATAAATGTATCCTATGAATTAAAATGACCTAAGTATTAATAATTAACCCTCCAGCTATTTTTCAATGTTGACAAAAATGATAAATATATATGAAAATTATTCTAATCTTATTTGACATGCCACTGTAGCTATTTTTATTCTCACACATTACAATACCATTATTCTATATATATGGAAATTGAGAGACTGATTGGTTCAGTCATTGCCTAAACTCCTATATGTCTTGATCAGAGCCAAGAAAATAATTTTAATAAAGTTCTTTTATTTTTCTGATTAACATTAATGTTAATTAATGTGACTTAATGTCCTTATTGGTGGACATTAAGGATAGACAAACAGGCTTCCGCTTTCTTCTTTTCTGACAAACATAATTTAAAAACCAATAATACTTATCAATGACTTTATATTGAAATGAAGCTTCATTTGATTTAAGACAATTCCAAAGATATATTGTTCATCCACACTTGCTAAATATGGTCCATTTGAGCAATAAGATATAACTCAGATGACCTCTGCCTATTTTGAGTTTTTATGGGGGTAGAAACCTAGGTACTATTTGCCAGTAAGTGGTTATACATGGCCAAAGTACTCTAGGAAACATTTAACAATCCATTTCAGGCATAAAGTCTACACAAACACACATATACATACACACACTAATACACTATGATACTTAAATATATTTTCACTCAAGCCATTCTGTGTGCATCAAACTCACTAATTTTCCATCCCTTATACAAACCTCAAACACCTTTACTTTTACATGAAGCTATTGGAGTTAAATGTAAAAATACGAAAAATATCCAAAATAGTTAACCATACTGAGAAATTCTAATTAGGACTTTGTTTTATTCTTCTGTTCTTCAAAAGTATTATACATGAAAATATTTGCCAAGTGATATAACTCATTTATATCCATTTAAATTTTGAAATGAAGTGAATTAACTTTCAGTCGTAACAGACATCTTTGAAATTCTCATTACTCTGAACATTGTAACTGGATATTGTCTTAGAATGAAAACCAAAATTAAATGAACTATCACAAGGTGTGTGTTAAATTAGTAGCTCTTTTTTATCTTGACTAATAAGCAGTGAAGAGTTTCAAGTGCAACAGCTTGGATTATTCTTGTAGAGGAAAATATACCTATTAACTAAGGGAAAAGATTCACCATCACAGCTTTGCCCATGTGAATTCCTTCTTGGCATAAATTAATAGCCTGAAGCACAGATAGAGGTTTCCCACAGCAGGAAGAATATGGTAAAGAGACAGCAAAATTTTATTTTCAAGCATACCACTTTAAGAATGGTCTTCTTTCTTGATTAGGATCACTTGTTAATTCTTATTGAGATGAAGTGGGAAATATTAGACTCATTTACATTGGTCACTAAGCTTTGTCAAGCATATTTTCACTGCGTGTGAGTATTGGATAGGAGGGAAGCTAGACCATAAAACAAAACAATTAATTTTTATTCCAGTATGATTATATTTTTCTTTTGAGTCTCTGAACTGAGTGTTCTCAATGATCTATAATTAATTTGAATTCAATCACCCTCCTTTGCTGTTATTTTCTTCAAAGCCTGTCACAGCCTAAGAAGCTTGTTCATCCCACCCCACATTTAAAGTAAAATTTATGCCTATGTCTATTATAGTTACTCCAGTTTTATGACATTTCTTAAACCTTGTCTATATGTATCATTATAAATGTAACATACATTTTTACTAAAAGTCAGCCTTATCTGTGTTTTTTTATAATTCTATAGACAACCTTAAGCTATTTCATTGCATTCAACTGTACAGTTTTAGACAATTTGTCTTTCGAATTGACTTTCTCTTTAAACTTCTTTAACATATATAAAAAGCCCAAAGCATATCTTAAATACAATATTTTAAATACTTAATGTGGTAGGTAGAATAACAGACACCCGAAGACGTCTGTGCTCCACTCCCCAAAACTTATCATAGAGGAGGGGGAAATTTCCCCTCACCTCCTCTTGGTTCTTCTTGGCTGTTCTAATAATTAAATTGACACAGGACAGATTAACAGAAAAAAATAAACAATTTAATTTATACATATGGAAGTCTCACAGAAATTAAACCTCAAGAAATGATAAAAGCAGGCAACTTTTATTCTTTTTAGACAAGAAATCAATAAATTCATGATGAATTGACAGGACAAAGAAACGAGGTTTGGTTGCTTAATTAGTGAAGAATCTAATTAGAGTTTGGGTGTAGGGTAATAAATTAGTAAAGAAGTAACAAGGATTGTTTATAAAAGTATGTGTCACTTAATGGGGATATAATCTGAGAAATGTATCTTTAGAAAATTTTGTCTTTGTACGAACATCATGGAATGTATTTACACAAATCTAGGTAGTATAGCTTATCACTCCTAAGCTACAAACCTGTACAGCATGTTACAGTACTAAATACTGTAGGCAATTGTCACACAATGGTATTTGTGTATCTAAACGTAGAAAAAGTCCAATACAAATACAGTATAAAAGATAAAAAATGGTATCCCTGTATAGGTAACTTATCATAAATAGGGCTTGCGGGACTGGAAATTGCTCTGGGTGAGTACTGAGTGAGCAGTGAGAGAATATGAAGGCCTAGGACATTACTGTACCCTAATGTAGACCTTATAGACAGTGTACACTTAGGCTACACTAAATTTATTTGGAAAATTTTCAATAATAAAATAACTTTAGTTTACTGCTACCTTTTTACTTCATAAACTTTGTATTTTTTAAAGTTTTTGACTAGTAACAACATTTAGCTTAAAACACAAGCACATTGTAAGGATATTATTATAGCTACCATGCCTTTAAGAAGTAGGAATTTTTCACCTCTGTTATAATCTTATAGGACCACCATCTTATATGCTGTTCCTCCTTCACTGAAACATCATCATTCAGCACATGATTATGCAGCTTTTGGGACTGGAATCCCCTATCTCCAGTGATAAAGATATCTATATATATTTCTTGATCTAGGAAGGGTAACTTTCGCATAGAAGATTTATTTCCTACATTCAGGGGAACAAAGATAGGAGAGTCAGAGTATTCTTCTTGTACTGGCTATTTCTCAAGTTACTTTAATTGAAAATAATCAAATACGCCATTTTGGCGTATTTCACAGCAATCTACTCTGAGTCTTATCACTGTGAATACGTTATCTTACATGGGAAAAGGGACATTGAAAGAATCAGTAAGTTAAAGGTCTTAAAATGAGGAGACTATCCTGGATTATCTGGGTGTGCACAATGAAATCACAATGTTCTTATATTTTAGTCTACTAATTTCTATTATTCTTCAAAAACTGATAATGTTTATATAATCACATTAAAGTCAATTAAAATGAATCTAATCCTACACATTTTTTAATCAATTTCCATAAAATTTAACAATAATTATCCTATGTTGATTATTTAGTCATTCAGACCTAAAAGATATTTTTGGTTATTTGTTATTAAATTATCTCTTTGTAAAATGGGTAAATTCCACCAAAAATTGACAAACAAAAAAGTCCAAAGCCGTATAGTTAAAAAATTGTGCCCTATTTTTAACATCTATAAATCAAAACTCTATAAAAATGAGGATACTTGAAAGAGGAAAAACTATCTAGTTGATAATAAAAATCGCCAGTGTTTTCTCAGAGCTCTAAAAAGTATACTTATTAACATAGAGTTCATTTATATGACTTTTTTAAAAATTATGAATATATGTGCTAATCGGACTCAATTCATGACCACACTATTGCCAGTGAATTGGTCAGAGCATGAATACAGCACTTTTGATTTATTTAAATGATCTGTGTGTATGCTTCCAACAGAATGAATGTGTTTACTTTATTTATGTAGTTAAGTTTAGACCCCATGAAAAGAAATCAGTGAATTAATTTTGTCAATGTATTAGTTTACTATGGCCGCTGTAATAAATCACCAAAAACTGGGTATGTCGAAATAACAAATGTTCTCTTACAGTTTCAGGGGTCAGAAGTCCAAAAGAGAAGTATTAACAGAGCTGTACTCCCTTTGTGGAGGCTCTAGAAGAGATTCCACTCCTCGTCTCTTTCTGACTCTAGTGTCCTTAGGCTTCCTAGACATTTGACTATAACACTAATCTCTGCTTCTATCTTCACATGATCTTTGCCTTTTTTCTGTGTATTTTTCCTTTGTACGTCTCTTATAAAAACACTCACGTTTGGATTTAGGACCCATTCAGATAATCCAGGATGATCTTATCCCAATATCTTTAATTTAGTTACTGCAAAGATCTCTTTTGCAAATAAGGATGCATTTATAGGCTCTGGAAATTAGGATATAGAAATATCCTTCTTTTTTTGGAGAGAGGGAGCACCATTCAAGTCACTACAGTCAGTTTGGCAGTCATCACTTATTTTTTTTTTTTTAACTTTCAAGTTCTTTTAGCACTTTATTTTATTTTATTATTAGCTTCAAGTATACACTACATTGGTTAGACATTTATATAGTTTATGAAACAATCCCTTCGATTATTCTATCATCCTTCTAGCTCTACACACAGTCATTATATTACTGCTGATTGTATTCTCTATGCTGTGCTCCCATCCCCATGACCATCTATCAACTACTAATTTGTATTTCTTTAATCCTTCACTCCTTTCTCCCAGGCCCCCAACCTCCTTCCCCTCTGGCTATGCTCAGATTCTCCTCTATATTTGTGGGTCTATTTTTCATTAGTTTGTTTTTTCTTTCCTTAGATTCCACATATAAGTAAAATTGTATGGTATTTGTCTTTGTCTGACTTATTTCACTCAACGTAATTACCTCTAGGTTCATCCATGTCATTGTGAATGATAAGATTTCATTTTTTTTGATGGCTGAGTAATATTCCATTGTATATATGAACCATAACTTCTTTATCCAATCTGTTGATGGGTGTTTAGGTTGCTTCCATATCTTGTCTATTATAAATTGTGCTGCCATGAATATAAGGGTGCATACATTTTTAGAAATTATTATGTCAGTTTTCTTTAGTTAAATACCCAGAAGTGCAATTGCTGGGTCTAAAGGTAGATTCAGTTTTAATTTTTTTTTTTTTAGGAATCTCCAGACTATTTTCCATAGTTGCTGTACCAGTTTGCAATCCCTCCAACAGTGTATGAGGGTTCCCTTTTCTCTGCATCCTTACCAACACTTGTTTTTTGATTTATCGAATAGCCATTCTGACAGCTATGAGGTGATATCTCATTGTGGTTTTAATTTGCATTTCTCTGATGATTAGTGACCGTGAGCATTTTTTCATACTTCTATTGACCATCTGTATTTCGTCTTCGGAGAAATATCTATTCAGGTCTTCTGCCCACTTTTTAATTGGTATGTTTGTTTTTTTCCTGTTGAGTTTTATGACTAGTCACTTACATTTAAGTTTCAAGGTCAAACTCTTCAGGAAATTTAAACTCAATATAAGCAACTTATTATCAACTTAACAAAACAGGTAAATGCATTCTACTTTTGAGCAAGATGGCCTTAACACTTCCCTCAGCTTAATTAAACTTTAGACAGTTTTCTTCCTGAGAATAAGCCCTGATCTCTGTTCTTAGAACATTTATGTTAGAAAATTTGCAATTGTTAATGTTTTCTCTGATCCTTTGAGATGTAAATCTTCTCTCAATAACCTAGAACTCATCTCTTTGAAATGTAATCATCAAGTAAGATAGTGCCCCTATTTCCCAGTCTCTGCAGGATGGTAGGAGCCAAACTTAGTTAGTGTCAATTAGCAAACATAGCTTAATCACATTGTACAACTTTCCCTGCAATGTCCTCAAGTGCTTTTCCACTAGCTTACCACAGCTCTTGGAAATTCTCTCACCTTTTGTTACTGTGCACTTGATTTCAACCTCCTTTTCTAATTGCAATATTTTAAATAAAGTTGTCATCGGTTCCCCTGCCTAGTACATTTTTTCTTTGACACTTCATACTTGCAAATTTCCAAGCTAAATACTATGGTGAATTCATCTACTCTCCTTCTCTTTTATTGGCAATAACCAAGCAGCACTTGGCTAGTCAATTTGCCCTTTTGCAAATCTCAAATGGATCCTCTCCTCACCATGACTGGTGTCATTATCTTAGTTCAAAATTGTACCACTCCTTGTCTGGAGGGCTGAAAAATCTTTGCAAATATTTTCCTGTTTCCAGTTTATCTCTCTTGTAATCGATTCTAATTCTCTGACTAGAATTACTTTCCTAAGACAAAAATCTATCATCTTACCACACTCCTTTCTCATTCTCTCTGATGACTCTCCACTGTACATTGTGTAGAGGCAAGAATCTTGAAAATAGTGTGGTGGTTTGGTTATCAAAAAGAACTGGGGGTCAGCCACTTAGTAGGTGCCAGCCAAAAGAACATTCCAAGATAATTTTGTTAGTAGGAACTTTATGGCAAGCCAGCAAGCAAGGAGTGTACTGGGATCTTTCCCAAAGCAGCGTCTCCTCTAGAAGAAAGGATTGACGAGCTTTATAGGTCTGCATGCTTACATCACAGCATACTGGGGTATGTTTAGGGCTGGGCATGTGCAGTATGCAAATATGGCTGCACATATATTACATGTACAGAATATGGAGGATATGCTCCATCTTTGGAAGAAATTTTAGTATTATAATGAGAGAATAATGAAAAAAGTTCCTACTGAGGTCACTGGATGGGGACTTTAGGTGGCTTCAACCTGTCTCAGGTGGTTTCAGGCAGCTTCTGTTATCTTTACCTCTGGCCCTGTAAAAACATCTCAGTCAAGCATTGAGAGTTCAAGCAAGCAAACAAGCATAGCAAACATTTAAATAATTATGTAGGCTTACTCCAAATTTTGACCCTCCTGTACTACTAGATAAGCTATAGTTTGTATTCTGTCACTTGCTGATGTTGGACTATATTTTCTGGAATCTCACTTCTGTCAGAGTTGGTCAAAAGTTAATTTTGAGAAAATTTGGAAGACAGAGGTAAAAACGGAAGCCAGGAAGTAAAGAAATAGGCAAAATTCTCTGAATGTCATCATGGTTAGACATGCTGACATGCAAACACAGAAATATTGTCCTTATTCTACCCCATTTCATCACCATATCTACGCTCTGATTGCCAGTCCTACTGTACAGCAGCAGCCAGTAGCTATCCACAGATGATAGTTTTCTACAGCACTCTCTACCAGACTCATTTTATGGCCCTACACTGGCAGCTGGGCATGGCTGTCTTCCCAGACTGGCCTGCAAGCAACAACACGTCCACACATGCCAGTGTTTCTGGAAGGCTAGGTAGTGACTTTACAATGAGTCTCCAAAATCTCCTAATGTCTTTGCTCCCTAGCTTTTTTTCCTGAAATTGTATAAGGTCAACTGTTTTTGCTTCCTTAGTTGAACCTTAACTGACAAAGATGATTTTACTCTACTTACTTTTATCTCTACTTACTTTTCCCAATTCAGGCATGTTACAATTACCTCTGTGGTTCTGTTCATGTTCTTTCCTCTGTCTATAATTCTAATAATGCTCTTCTCACTCCTATCTGCTTGGTGAAATCCCACATATCCTTTAAAGTACTGTTCATATGCCACTTCCATGAAGATTTCTAACCATCCCAGCCATTGATGGTCTCATCTGTTTTATTGTCTTAATTTCATTTGTAGATGGCATTTGTAACTTGCTTCTGTTTTGTATATCTATTAACAAGTAAGACGTGTATTATATTAAATATATGACAATAGCACTAATGTCTTCTTTTTTGGACAGTTTACTTCTTAATTATAATTGTTCCACCAATATTAACATAGTATTAGGCATCTAGTCATTTTTTTCAATAATTTATTCACACCTAACTAACATCTAATTTTGTATTTCATTAGAAGTAGATTTTAAAAATTATTTATAACTGCAAAAGTTGGCAGTAATTTTTCTTTCTTTGAGTATCATAATTTATATGTATGTGCTTTGTGGAATCACTGTTTTATACTCTTTGTTATGGTCATTGTTATCTGAGACTGATCTCCCCTACTAGATTAATAGCATTTGAATGAAACACATAATATATATGTAAAGAACTTTTGAATCACTGAAATGTTCACAATCTATAGTTATGTATATATCTTATACAGCTTACTTAGTTCAATCATCATGTTAAAATTAGGCAATTAACTTTCAAAAGAGAACTACAAACACAGGGAGCCTTCAGCTGATTAAAACTTTTTAAATGTTTTATTCTGTTTTCCCTAAGGTATCAACAACTCAGAAATTAAAATTATCCAGCTGTCAGATTCTGAGCTCATTTATGGTTAGCACATATTCATCTAAGTAGAAAAGCTTTTTTTATGAATGATTTTGTTTTCACACATTACTGATAAACATTTATGATGCTTTAATTCCTAGCTTTCTTTAGGTAGCAGATGTTGTCAGTGACCTTTGTTAACTACTTCGCCAGGTGTGATTTTGCGGGTGGGCTGCTCAGAGTTTGTTATTTGGCTCAGTGGTTTCATAAATTCCTATTAAGCCCGTTTTGACAAAAATCATGCCCTTGATTCTATATATACTGATTTGAAGCCAAAACAGATTAGTTGATAATGAGTAGAAGTAGAAAAAAGAATGTTTGATGAATGATGAAGGAAAGAGAGCAAGAGGAATAAAAAAATCTCTTTATATTAGTGTTTTCCAACCTGTGGGCTTCCGATGCCTAGGGAGTCATGAGCTTATTGCAAGCAATCTGTAGATCCAGGCACTCATCAAACATGTTTTGTAAGCTATTTAAAATTTACATGCATAGCTCAGTTTTTCAAAGTTTACAAGTGCTATGATTGATACTATGCAAAGTATTTAAA
>NW_011888814.1:1444582-1494094 GCF_000151845.1 Pteropus vampyrus
GGGTGGGCTGCTCAGAGTTTGTTATTTGGCTCAGTGGTTTCATAAATTCCTATTAAGCCCGTTTTGACAAAAATCATGCCCTTGATTCTATATATACTGATTTGAAGCCAAAACAGATTAGTTGATAATGAGTAGAAGTAGAAAAAAGAATGTTTGATGAATGATGAAGGAAAGAGAGCAAGAGGAATAAAAAAGTCTCTTTATATTAGTGTTTTCCAACCTGTGGGCTTCCGATGCCTAGGGAGTCATGAGCTTATTGCAAGCAATCTGTAGATCCAGGCACTCATCAAACATGTTTTGTAAGCTATTTAAAATTTACATGCATAGCTCAGTTTTTCAAAGTTTACAAGTGCTATGATTGATACTATGCAAAGTATTTAAACATTACTTTGTTACAATTATATTTTTCATAATGTATTTTTTCAATATACACGTGCTAAAAGTAAAATGATTACTTTACATGAGTCTATAAAGAAAGCTTACCCAAAACCTGTCCTTATACTCAAATTGGTTAGAAACTACTGCTTTATGCAACTGGAGTACATATGGTGTGTTTTCCGTGGTCTATTCAACTGAATAATATCTACAGAATGAAAATTATAAGTAACAGACTATTTGTGTTTGTAAACTCCTACTTATAATAGCATACTACTCTGCTTCTTAAAATAATTTAAAAGAATAAAGCAAAATAAACTTTCAAATAATAATACTAAAACATCTCTACCATTTCCAATTTTACCATTAATATCAAAAACCGATTATTTTGCAAAATTTGCACTTAGAGGAGTCATTAATGAACAACTAAATTCAAGGCTAAGATAGACGTTTGAGGTATGGGAACCAAATAAAAAATGAAAATGAGGCAAGCATTTAACAATATATTTTTAAAACTTGTTTTTACATCTTTGCTTTAAAAAAAAAAATCTTTGTTTTAGCCTTTGTGGGTCCTAGGACTGGCTGTGATCCAGGCTCACGGCTATGGATAGGACTCTGGATTTAAAATGTTACATTTATATAGTAAGGCACCTGAGCCTAACTTATGCAAGTATGACTCAGCTTATGGTATGACGCATGTGTGGCAGAATGCCACTATTGTTCTCTGACACATATAAAGCCCACGCAGTCCCCTAGCACAAAACCGCTGCTCCCTGTAATAAAATTGGTGCTTGTCGTTTCATTCTCATGTTGGCTCCTCAGTGCCTTCTTTCAACTGGGCGTCTCACCACCTAAGGCTTCCTTTCTTGATCAGCTCGGCGCTGACAGCCCTCAATATCAAAGTTAGGGTCAAGCTTCATCTGTTTATTTAAAAAGTTTTAATCAGGCATGCTAGAATATCTCCAGTATATTAATACATATTCTTTATCCCTAGAGTTTAGAGTTCTGAACTGTCAGCCTGTTAAAGAGAATTAGATGAGGTTCATTGTGGAATTTTAAATTCCAAGCAGTACAATTTTAAATAATTTTAAAGGTGATTACAATACACAGTTACAATACATTTAATCATAGTTCGGTGACCTACAATAATAATACTCCTTAAAATATTGCTTATCAAATTACTTTTTTATAAAAAGAAAATTGTCATGTTTATGAGTTAAGGGTATGTCCTTGTCCTAAATGCAGACAGAAGGTGCTTAGTGTATTACTCAAACAGTGATCTTGACATCTACTCAGAAAATGACCAGAGCTCTTTCACCAAAGGTCATTGAAGTCTCTTGTGAGTGACTCATCTCCTCCCTCCATCTGGATTGAATTTTCCATTACTTTAATTCTTTGAAAATCTCAACCCAGAAATTTCTGATATTCAGACTCAAAGAAAATATAAATCGTGGCATTTTTTCCTAAAGGAACTTTATTTTTAGTTCCTTTTTTTTCACTTTTTAAATTGAAATTTATTTAACATAACATTTTTAAAATTTAAGGTATACAACATATTGATTTATATATTGTAATATGGTTGCCATTGTAGTGATAGCACTTCCATTGTGTCATTTAATCACTATTTCTATCTTTGTGGTTGGAATAATTAAGATCTAGTCTCTTAGTAATTTTGAGGCTTATAATACAGTATTGTCTATATTTGCTAAATTCATTAGATAGCTAGGTCTTATTTATGACTAAGTACAAGTTTAAAAGCATTTTTAAAAATGGGTTTTGAAATAGGATACACAGTTTCTTCCTGGATCATTCGTATGTTCTGGCTTTTCAATTAATGTGTCTCCTATTTACCTTTTTAATATAAAACGATATTGTGATTCCAAATTTAAAAATCACATTTATGAAGGATTTTTAATTTCTTTTTTGGGGGAAATTTTTTAATTAAATTTATTAGGGTGACATTGATTAATAAAATTATATAGGTTTCAAAAGTACAATTCAATAAAACATTATTTGTATATTGCATTCCGTATTCACCACCCAAAGTTAAATCTTCCATCACCACGTATTTGACCCACTTTACCCTTATCTACCTCCCTCTAACTTCCTATTCTTCTAAAAATAAATTTTTAAATTCAATGAGTTCTTATAAAAATGCTAACAACATTTTTAAGGAACTTTACAAGCTGGAGCTAAAATGTATGTAGAAAGGTAAGTGAGCATTATACTGAGACATTAAAAAATAAAAAAAATAAAAAGAAAGTAAAATTAAATATCAAGACAGGATTAATAACTATAATCATTGAAAGAGTGTAATATTGGCACAGATATGGGAGACAGTATCAATTCAATAAAAAAAGGAATTCAAGAGTAGATTTCAAGAGATGATTAATATTCCATTTCAAATATGCGAGAAAGGAACAGTCTACCAATACTCGATATTGGGGCCACCTGACTTTCCATTTGAAAAAATATAAAACGAGATCTCAACTTTACACTGTCATTAAAATAATAATAATACTAATAAAACAGAAACAATAAATATGTTTGGAAAAAATAGAGCAGAATTATTTATGAAGTTTTTTCAGGAAATAAGTGTTAAATTTCTAATGGTAGGTAAATAAATAAATAATTGATACATTTGCCTAAATTAATGTTTGTAACTTCTGTAAGATTATAGCATCATAAACAAAGTTTACATTTTAGCAAACAGACAAAATAACCTGAGAGAAAATATTATGATGTACATAACACATCAGTAAACAAAATTTATGCAAAGAAACAAACACACTAAAAAGACAGAAGTCCAAGAGAAAGTAGACCAAAGAACAGAAGAAAAAAGTTTATACAAGTTTATGATATTTGAAAGATGTTTAACTTTTCTGTGAATCCATTTTACCAACAGCGAGTTACAGTTCTTTACCCACTTCATAATGTATCAGACATGCATCTTGGACATCTTTTGAATTTTTCTATATCACCTCTTCTTTTTCCTCTGGAAAAATAATGATTATAGAGGATTCATAAATATAGTCACTTTTACCTTATAGCCACTGGAATACCAAACTTAGCAAATCTTCCTTGAATCTTTTCTTCATATTATTGCTACTGCAAACCCTTTAGCTTTCAAACTCAGAGGAAATGCTTCACTATGGATCCTGAGAAGTTGCTTTCTGAGTGGTCATTGTGGAGATTAATAAAGAGGAACTTCATTTAAATTGGAGTTGGGAGGGCCTGTGTGGGGAGTTCTCATGCCCTACTACTCATTGTCAATTACCTCGAACAAGAAAAGACAAACTTTTCATTTCTAAAATAAAAGTTTTCTACTCTAGTACTCCAGTAGGAAGATCTTCTCCTTCCCCTGTAACCACACAGCCAATGAAATACTTACAAATCAGCCAATGTAATGCCACTATATTTCCAAATCCCAAATTTCTCCAATGGACTCTGTTTACAACAACATCACAACACTCTCTTTCCTCTAGATGAGAATGTTTCTATCCTCTTCTTTAATTTTGGTGTTACCTGAGCAACTGGAGAATGAAGGCCCCTCCCAAAGACCTCCCTTAGGACCTCTCTGGAACCTCCATTTTACTATTATAAATTACTCCTACATTGTGAGGCACAAAGGAGTGAAAAGCCATAAAATAGCAGCTGGTTTGGCCCGGCCACAAGCACATACATAGTTAGTACTTCCCTAACTTCTCTGTAACCTTAGTCTCATTATACCATCATTACAAAATCATGCCTATGCCTGGAAATTCATGAATCTAATTATAACAGACTGAATTCTGGATAACCACATGTGCAGAAAGAAAAAGTTTATATGACAGCCAAATGTTGATCAAAATGACCTCATATGCCAATTATCTAGCACCACCTCTCATCACAGCCCTAATGTAATACAGAGCTCCCCACTTTCAAAAAGCTGCAGCCTTCTTTGGTGGAACCCATCAGTTTCTTGCAATGTACTTTCAATAAATCCTACTTTTCTTAAATCTCATTGATCTGTAATTCTTTACTGCATTGGTAGAGAGAACCAAAGACCACTAAGTACCACCAGGGCAACACCTGATTTTAGATCACCCCAACAGTAACATTGGGACTTGCACGTGGTACATAATTAGAATGCATGTCCTGAATTGCATCTCTTTGTTGTTCTCAAGTAAACCCACTTTGCTGGAAAAGTATCTGGCTGTCTATTTGTTTCAGGTCAACACCATCAAGGGTCCAGATAACACAAACTATACGTTATTGGGAATTAGTTCCTAGTGAGCTTTGGCAAATGTAGAAATGGGAGTGGGAGATAAAAAGTAACCACTCAGGTAAATGTGTACTCCTTTCTCACCTCTGGGAAGAACCTCAAGGTGCAGTTCTTTTTTGCTGAAACTTCCAGGTCAATAATAATCATATCAGCTGAGTCTCTTGCTCTTTTTCTTTAAAACTGGTGATGGAGAGAGGCCAGAATAGTAATGGCTGACATTGTGTTGCTTTGTTTTGTTTTGTTTTTTCTTTCCTGCTTCCTACCAGCACCTTTTATTCTAACATGCTAGGGTTTGCCCCTGCCATGTAAGATATCACCTTTTAATTTCTGCCTCAGATTCTCCCTTCTGGAGAACTCAGACTAAAAATAGATTATAGCAGGTTTCCTTGAGGGGTTAAGAAAATAATTCTCTGAGGTAGCTATAGATTAATTATTTTGCTACAAAGTTTGGTTTTTAGATGGCCTGATAAGAATATATAAATCAGTATGATTTTCTGGCATAATCTATTAAAATTAAAGTAGTTTATTTATCCTGCTATCTTTTTACTGAATGTGTACCTTAGAAAATAAGTATGAGTGCAAAAAAAGGGCCATATTTTAAAATACTTATTGCTGATTGTTAATAATAGGAAAAATTGAAAACAACTTCAACATTCATCTTTAAGAAGCCAGATATTATCACTACATACTTATGATTTCATTAATGTTAGATCCCGAAAAGTCAACAACATACTACCAGAAAGCAAAGCAGTTCTTGTCAGGAATAAGAGGTGGAAGTAGACTTTGACTAGAGGAACACAGAGAAATTTAAACTTAATGAAAATGTTCTACATCATGTTTGTGTAGGTGTTTCTATTATTATACATTATTATTACAACTCACCAAATTGAAAACTTAAAATTGGTAGATTTCATTGCTTGTAAATTATATTCTAATAAAACTGGTTTAAAAATGAGAGAGGTGATGAGGATAAATATGTTTCTTGCTAAATTAGTTATTGGCTTTAATCTCATTAAGAATGAGGAGCCAACTCTTCTATATGATACTTAGAATGAGTACTAATACTGCTTAGTAGCTTATCTATTTATTGTGTTCTTCTTTTTCTGCATCTCAAGGCAAAAAATGTGTAAAAATGTGTATTTTATTTTTCCTAACTCTTCAGGAGAATAATAATATCTACTTTTAGGGTTGTTTTAATAGCTAATATTAAGAGGAGCATATGAAAAGGAAAGTATAAAGTTGCAAGAGGCCATATTTAGATTCTAAAGTTATGCCCATGAAACTTTACTAAAATGTCTATAAGGTATTAAATAAGGTATGATACCCCAAAGAAAAAAAATTAAATAACAGAAAACAAAACAGTTGACCATAGGATATCATGATTGAGATCTCAATTGTGCCTGTCTTCTGAAGGCTAAGACTGACAGTGGAAAATGCTGTTATAGAATTACACTCACTATGCTCCGCATATCTAACCAGATGTCACTTTCCAATTTTCAGATATATATTTTGAATAGACATACTTAATCAGCAGAACAACATTTGATCTCATGACTCTAGAACAAGAGCTACTTTAGTAGGAAAATCCAAGTTCATGTCCCTAAAATTCCATGGCTAGTGTTTCAGCAGTGGTGCAGAGGTAGGCACATATCCTGGATCCACTGAGTCTACCATATAACATTTAGAAATTGCCAGCTAATAGTGGTTGACCAGCCTATTAAAGGTTAGATGCCAGCTTAGGGATAACGGTCTGCAATTATACTAACTATACTCTTGCCAATTATATAGGTATTGCATATGGGTCCAGTAACGAAGAGGGAGGGGAAAAAATAGAAATGATGGTACTTATCTCACCTAATTGGATCCATTCTGGGGATTTGTGAGTCTTATCTCCCAACTTTAGTATAAAAAGTGAGTTCCTTGGTAAAAGGTCTAGTAGTTTAGTTTCATATTTATCATAATTTATTTTCTTTTTTGTGAGAGTTAGACTGATGAAGTAAATGAGGCTATAAAGAGAAACATCACTTTTGCATTTTTTAATTAGTTGAGGATCCTACCACATAGAAGTTATGAAACCAGGGACATGATCCTATAATTTTCTTATCCTGGTTGGCTTTTGATTACCTCATGTAGAAAATCTAAGGCTTGGATATTAAATAAGTTTTGTTTGTTTTGTTCATTTCTTTGCATAATATTTTATCCTTAAAGCATCTATATTTATTTCTTCTGACTATTTTAGATCATTAGACATTCTGCTATCTGACTTGAAAAAATTATATCTATGTTTATCACATAAATGGACTATATCAATAATTCAGATGTTCTCTAAGGAGCATTGTGAACTCCAGGCACTTCAACTCATGATCAATTTTGAGGATAACTAAAACTCATAATCACCAAGGTTTTGTCCAGCTTTAAATTTTAATAGACATTATGACTTTTGTTTTAGTTTAACATTTTCTTTATCATCTGCTAATACTATCAATCCCCCTAAATGTGTGGAAATAATAATGCAAAGTACCTATTTGAGTAAGTTACTCATTGATTTTTAATCCTAAGTGTCAGGAGTTTTCCAGACAGTGAAATTTTTGGTATAGAAATACAGGAAATGTTTTTTCCTTATATCCAGACAAGATCATTTTTAAGGTATCTGGTATCACTTGTATTTCAACTGAACTTTTCAGAAGAAACCTTTTTGAGATTTACTGAGAAAGCGATTATATTAGATTGCTTTTTCCATAATGGTAAAATATATAAATGTAAAAAATATATATAGATAGATAGATTTTTAAATATATTCATACTCACTTAGCTTTACAACAGTTGAACAGATTTCCCTTATTCTTAAAATTATCTCAGTGTTGAATAGAAACATGGAAATTTATACTGAGAAAGAATTTTAAGAAGTTTATAATCCACATAAAATAGGGAATATAAAAATAAATGTCCTATAATATCATTTGCAATCTCTAATACATATGCAAACATAGATTTAATCTATCTCCTCATGTACAAACCATTCACATTGAATCCCCAAGTCTACAGAAGCATAAAACTTCATCTAGGAAAATATTTTAAGGCAATATTAAATGGTTTATGTGGCCATAGAACTGACTTTTATCAAGAAGTAGTAGCTAAATATTAGCTTGTGACTATGCATATGTATGGAGATGTTGGGTTAAATCAGAAACCAAGGTTCCAGTGTGCTACAGTCAACCTGCTTTATGCGTACCAGTATATGTATTTGGCATGATGACTGAAATGAACTATGGATGATCTTTTTATACCCACTGGAAACTCAGAGTCCATTGGATAAGTGCCACGATTTATATCGTAATTCTGTCCATGCTAAGGACACTTTTTGAGGTCAGTTCCCATTGTCTTTTTGTCCTGTGTTTGTTTACATGTATCCTTTTTGTTTGTTTGTTTAAATTTATTTGGAGAGGGAAGTATTTTTACTAATTCTACTTATTCAACAGCATAATGCATTATACCATTCATTTTAATTTATCTTAGTGGCAACTTGATATAAAAATATACATTATAGAAGATATTTTTAAAAAAGATTTCCAGGAACCTACATATTTGTTGCAAAGATAACGCATCTACTAAACACTTTTCTGCACAAGACTCCCTGTAGTTGTTGGGATATGGTCCCGAATGAGGTAGTTGCTAATACACACACCTAATAGATGTGAAGCTACCTGGACAGTAACACAGTAAACAAATTGAGGCTTCGTCGCCTTTATACACTCACCTCTG
The DNA here is from genome assembly GCF_000151845.1 of Pteropus vampyrus. Classification (NCBI taxonomy): domain Eukaryota; kingdom Metazoa; phylum Chordata; class Mammalia; order Chiroptera; family Pteropodidae; genus Pteropus; species Pteropus vampyrus. The sequence goes on from NW_011888814.1 coordinate 1,452,984, forward strand.
CCTTATCATTCAAGTTATAATGAGTCTCCTCCACAAATTACAGAAAAAAAATTAATCTTTATGGGCTTAACTCCTAGATATGCCTGAGTTTGGGTGCTAATAACTGGTCCTATTAAAGAACACAGAGCACCAAGTACTCATTCTGCACAACTGCTGCCACCAGACTGAATCACCACATATGCTCCAGTCTGCCTCAACCGCACAGAAATTCTGCAGGGCAATCTGCAGGAAAATATTCGAGCATTTTTTAAATATGCTCATAGTAAGTTTGGCCTAGCATTGGCTTCCAGTCTCCACATAATTTTCTTCTTTCATAGCCCCAGATCTCAGCTAGCATCAGCACTGTGCCCCAAATTGAAGAATAAATAGAGCACAGTACATTTCTCAAATAACCCCATTATTACACAAGCAATTTTTTCTCAATCTCCTTCTGGTAAAATCATTTCTCCTTCTAACAGATTTCAGGCAGGATGAAAACAGAGCTTAATAATAATATTAAGAAGATACTTAAAATCAATTCACACAAATATACATTCAAATTTAAAGTGACTCTAGTGTTTTCTAAAAAAAAAAAAAAAAACAATGAGTTAATATGGCCTAATAATTGTGTAAAATAAGAGCTTACCATTGTGAGTTTCCCCAAATCAATGAAATGCTGGTAAGTTTTTTCTAACATAGGATCTGGGACATATAAATGAATGGACCAAATAATCAAATGCTAGCAGTCTTCCAAGTAGCAAGTCTGTGTGTGTGTATGTGTGTGTGTGTGTGTGTGTATGAGTGTATGTATGTGTGTGTAATTTGTGTGCACATACAATATGCTCATATATGTTGTTATTTTTTATATAGTAAATAAAATCTATTATGCATGTATCTGTAATTACAATTGTAATGTGTGGTAAAAAGGAGTAATACAGCAATATAGTAGGAATCCGAAGATTTTGCTTAGAGTTTCTTGAGGGATAACATTTAAGCCAAGAATCAAGAGAAGAGAAGAATAAGTCAATTAGGAAAAATGGAGAAGATTCTTTTAAGGAAAGCTCAACTTGAAACATTTGCACAAATATCAATCTGGTTTTATATTAGATATTATATATGTGTATTTATACATGAATGCATGTGTGTGTGTGTGTGTGTGTGTGTGTGTGTGTGTGTGTGTGTCTTTATCCAATCAATATTGGTTGACAATGGCCCTCTCTACTCTTTCTTTAATTCAGCAAATATTTTTCAAGTGCCTACACTATATCATAATAAATGAGAGAAGTAAAATGTAGACAAATAAGATAGTCCTTATATTAATGGCGTTTACAGTCTCGGGGAGAGATATTAATTTAAATGTCAAATAACTGTAACCAGTGTCTTAAAGGAAATATTTAGGGTTCTGTGTGTGTCTATAAGCAGACAACTGGCTTCATCTGAGGAGCTATAAAGGCTTTACAGAGGAAGTGACATTCGTGTTGAAATCTGAAGGATAAGTAGGAGCTAAGTAGATAAAGAGGTGAATAAAATAATGATATTCTCTGTGTATTGAAAGCCAACTCACAGAAGAAGAGCAAAATGAACTATAGGTGATCGCAGATACATAGCGAGCCCAGTTGAGATTACCAAAGGAAATACTCAGTGGAATTCAGTTCAGTTATGAACTAAATACTAAATAAGAATGCTTTGAGCCATTGTTTTGGATGTTTAAAATGGCTCTCTCTCTCTTTTTTTTTTAATGCAACAATAGAAAACTGACACAGAAATGGGTATCTGAAAATGGAATGTCCCTGTAAAAAGAATAAAATATGAGCAGAAACAGAAATTATAGGGAAACTGCTAAAGTGAATTGGAAATATGTCAGTCCATGATATATAATAGCAGAGCAATTAAATCTAAGACCTGCAGTAACTTGGAAATTAGAAAATGTACCTCATGAATTTGTGAAACATCACATGGTGATTTCTCTGCAGAATGTTGAAATGTCAGAGTCTTTCTGCTGCCTATGTTAAGGGTAACTGAAGAGAAAGATGAGTTAAAATTCGAGCAGCACTATTGACATTCTGAGATAAATCTGTGTTGTGGGAAGTTGTCCTGTTCATGTTCAGCAGGATATCTGGTCTCTACGCACTAGATGCCAGTTATATCCCTACCCCCAGTTGTGACACCAAAAATGTCTCCAGATATTGCCAAATGTCCCCTAAGGTGAAAATGACTCCTGGTTGAGAAACACTGAGCTAAGTAAAGAATTTTCAGATAGTAAGTGGATTTTAGATAGAATATTGAAGGTCCTGCAATTACTTGGTTGGAAAATAAAAGCATTTTCATCCCCAGTCTTAGCAGCCAGAAAAAGATTTTCAAAACAAAACAAGGTCTGGCAACCAAAGATCATATTAGGCATATATCTGTAAGACTCTATGATAAGACCTTTGAAAAATTTAAAGTGGTGCTTTGTACACCCTCTCAACTAAGCAAGAGGTTTTCTTAGAGTCTCAAGGGTCTTATTCTAAAGAAGTCCAACATAGGGAGGTTTATCTTTGAAGAAAATTGTGAGTGTTCTATTCAATGGTGTAGGCTATTTTATAATACATAGAGCTTTTTCCTTTCGTGTGAATTTTAGAAATAGTTTTTCAATTTCCATACCAAAAAATCTAAAGTTTTATTAATTTGATTACTTAATAAATCAATTTGGAGGGAACAGGCATATATCTAATATTAAATCATTCCATCCTAGAGCAAGTAATATGTCTATATTTTTCATAATATTTTCTATATTACTCGAGTTTTAAATTTTTCCCTTTAAACATCTTGTGCATTATAACTTGATTAATTCCTTGAATGGCTTCTCATTTTCATTATAGACTAGCCACTGCATGGTACTTGCTAGTTCATGAATTGAGTTTGCTCATTTTTAGAGAAATGCTATTGAATTTTATAACTTCATCTGATACTTCTTAATCTTGTTGAGTAATCTTGTTTTAAAAATTTTCTGATTCTGTTGGCTTTTAAAATTAGGTGATGGTGTCACCTGCCAAAATGAGAGCTTTATATCTTTTATTCTGATTCCAATAGCTATTATAATTTATATGTCTTTTGTTTACTGTTTGTTTTGTTTTTAATTTATCGCAATGGCTAAGTCTTCCATTCTTGTGTTAATCAGTGGTAGTAATAATGGGTATTCTGTTTCCCAAACTTAAAAATACATTGTATTATTTTTTTCTCCATTAAGAGTAACTTTGCCAGAAGTTTCTGATATATAACTTTTAACATATTAAAGAAATATCCTTTATTTCTAGATTCCTAATATTTATTGTCATAAATATGTCATGAACCTTCAGAAGCCTTTTGTTCTTTATTGATTTATCATAATATACTTTTCTTTGTTCTATTAATGTTGTGATTTATTTGTATGTGTTTTCTAACACTGAACATTTCCTGCATTCCTAGCTATATTGGTCAGCTCAGGCTGCTATACCAAAATACACAGATTGAGTGACTTAAACTAAGCCATTTATTTTCTCACAGTTCTGAGGGCTAAAAGTCCATGATGATCAAAGTGCCAGCAAATTTAGTTTCTGGTGATAATACTTTTTCTGACTTGCAAATGATCACCTTCTCTGTCTCTTCATGTGGCCTTTCTGATGTGCATGTGCATGGAGAGAGCTCTCTGGTGGTCCTTCCTCCAATTATAAGGACATCAGTCTCATGGGATTAGGGCCTCACCCTTATGATGTCATTTAACTTCAATTACCTCACTAAAGGCTCTATCTGCAAATATCATCACACTGGGGTTTAGGGCTTCAACATACAAATTAGGGGGAACACAATTTGGTCCATAACACTAACTAAAGCCTATTTTACTGTGCTGTATTTTTAAAAGGATAGGATTTAATTCAGTAATATTTTATTCATAACTTGATCATTTTATTTATAATTTATAAATGAAATTGGCTTATACTCTTTTCTTTTTTTTGCAGTTTTTACTTGGTTTTAGATTTAAGATTATCATTCCCTAAAAGTATTCCCTGAGCAACTTTCCATCTGTTTTTTTAATACTGGAAAATTTTTATGTGGTAGAAATTAAATATTATTTGAAAAATTTATGGCATTCGTACAAAAGAATTGTATGGCACTGTGTTTTTGAGAGAAATTTCTGAATTTTACTTAAATTTCTTTAATACTTGTCTAGTTAAGTATTATATTTCTTCTTGTGTCATTTTGGCAGCTTATACATGTCTGCTAATATATCTAATTCATTTAAGTTTATATATATTTATAATTATTACTTTTAAAGTATATATTTTAAATAAAAAATTTGTTTTTATTTTTGTACCTTTGATGTGTACTTTCATTATTTGTGCTCTCTCTTCTCTATTTCTCTTCTTTTATCTCACTACCCTCCCCCTCTCTTACTATTTATTTCTGCGAACTTTTAAGTTACAAAATGACCAATTTTACAATATCTGTTTTAAGACTTGTATATAAAGTATATAAAGTACTTAAAAGTCAACAATCAGAAAACAAGAAACAAACTAAACGTGCACAAAAATTCTAAGCATGTGTCACACCAGAGAAGATATGCAGTTGGAAAAAAAAAACATTTGAAGAGATAGTTAACATTGTCATCAGGGATTTTTACATTAAAACAATGATAAGATACTACTACATGCCAAATAAAATGGCTAAAATCCAAAAGACTGACAATACCAAATGCTGGCCAGCATGTGGAGCAGCAGGAACTCTCCTTCCTTACTGGCAAAAATACAAAAAAGCAAAGCTACTTTGGAAGCTTGATTGACAAATTCTTACAAAGCTAAACATAGTCTTATTATATGCTCTAGTAATTGTGCTCTTAGATATTTGCCCAACTGACTCCCAACCTTATGGTCATACAAAAACCTGTATGTGAATTTTTATAGCAGCTGTATTTATAATTGCCCCAAAGTGGAAGCTGCCAAGATGTTCTTCAATACGTAGTAACAGTAACAAAAATAAATACATAAAGAAATAATTCTCATAGCTTAGCAAAATACAAGTTCATCACTTACTCATGAAAAGCCTAATGTAAATTAGCAATAATTCTCCTCTGTCTGGTGGCTTAGGGATCCATGCATATTCCATCTTGTGATGCCATCATTTTATCATCATCATCATTTTATGTGGCTTCTTCAGTCAGGAAAGCAACAGGAGAAGACGGTACATTGGTTTCTAATTGTCTTAATTGACAAGGGTACGTGATATTTCTGCTCTGCATTGCGGAGAACTGTTGAAGGACTGTAACCCTTGTGAAAAAAAAAATTGGAAATTATAGCAGGGCACCATGGATTATATGGTGAGTCTAAACTCTACCTGCCATAGGCACTATATTTTTAAGGCTTCTCTTTTATAAACTTAATTAGAATGCAAGACTCCTGAATATATCCAATGAATTTTCCTTGTTCTAGAAAAATAGCATTAGAAATGCCTAAATGTTACTTTAATTTTTTTAACATTTTTTAATTAAATTTATTGAGATGACATCGGTTAATAAAATTATATAGGTTTCAAGTGTACAATTCAATAATACATCATGTGTATATTACATTGTGTGTTCACCACTCAAAGTTAAATTTCCTTCCATCTATTTGACCCCCTTTACCCTTATTTACCTCCCCCTTTCCCCCTGGGAACCACTAAACTGTTGTCCATTTCCATGAGTATCTGTTTGTTTGTCTTCATTGTTTGTTGCTACTTTTAACTTGGTCTTTATAAGGACCACAGAAACATATGTTAGGAAAATCTGTACCCACAGTACAAATTAAAATTTTAAAGAGCAAGTACCAAAGATTTTTTCAAGTAAAACAATATCATTTTAATATTTATACTAAAGTTAGTGATCAATTCTTTAATCTCTTTATTACCTCAATTTGATTTACTTCTTCTTGGCATTTAATATGTTAAAACATTTTCTTTTTATGTTTGTTTGTTTTCTATCAAAAATACCCTAATAAAATCTTTATGAGAGCAAGGTCCTTTCTTGATCTCTTCTGAACTCTTCCAGTCTAGAATGCTCTATGTCACATTAGTAATAGTTGTTCATTAAAAAAAAATTGTTTAATGAATGAAGTGAGCGGTTATATCTTTATTTCCAATCTCTTTGGAGTGCTTTCTTTTAACATCATCTAAATTCAGTGTAATTTACAGATGACCTGTGAATTGTAATGGTAATTCTCATTTTGTTATAAATATTAACTCTGTAGTAAACTCAAACTCTTATTCGATAGAAGCTAGTAACTATGACAGAAGAAATAAGAACTGAAGTCTCACTAAGGTGAAGGATATGCAAGTGTATTAGAGGCATCTCACCTTAACTGATTCTCTTCTAGAGCCATTAAGAATGCTACTCTCTTTGAACTGTATTTTGATTTTCTTTTTGTTTTTTCAGTTTTAAAATTTTCACGTTAAAATTTCCAGATTAATTTGCTCTGCATATAAAATTACATTTGACATATAGAATGTCAAGTCAACAACTATGTCAATGGAAGTCATTAACATTGAATTGGAGCAGTAAAAATTAATAAAAGTCAAAGAGAATTATTAAAGGAAATGGAGACTCGAGAAGAAATGAAGACTAATAAACCCATTCAATGAACTGTGGTAAGAAAAAGATAATGGGTTGACAGACGATTTGGGAGAAGGTGATGTTATGAAAGCATAATCAGATAAAGTAAATAAATTCATATTCTTCTAAACCAGGCCAAATGTTCAACAGACATCATCTACTATTTAAATTCTTTAAAATCTCAGATTTGATGAGATCAAAGGAAGAAGTTTTCAGCTCCAACAAAAAAAAATGATTGGCTCATCCTTGATGTTCAGAGGAATATTTAAATCAGTAAAGATTCACCATTTTTTCTTTAAAAGTGTACTGAAATCATTAATTAGAAAGAAAAGCCTCCATTTATTTTCAATAGAAGTTTAATATCAAGGATATAGTAGCCTTTTGGGAGGGGAAGGCATTATAGTGTAGCACTTAAGAGAACTAAATTTTAATAGATTACAATTGTTTGATATAAACCCTCAGTCTGCCACTTTCAAGTTGTATGCCTTTGGGCAATTACCAGAAAATCCTATGTTTCAGTTGTATCAGCTTGGAGGTGGAGCAATATTAATGCACATCTATTGTCTTTGCTATGATGATTAAATGAAATAATGTGTGTAAAGAATGTAGAATAGAGTCTAACACAAAATGAGCTCTTAATATTTATTTTCTTATTATATTACTAACAAATCTCTGCAAGATGCTACAAGCCAAGGAACAAAAATAAAATCAATGCTTGTCTAAATAAATAAAAGAATTGATTTATTATGTTGCTTGTGTTATTGGGGACAGATACAATGAATGAGAACTAATTGAAATGATTGTTCATGTTTTGTGCTAAGAACCGATAGCATTCAGGAATTAATTCAAATAAAACATCGAGTCACAAGTTCCAGTATAATGGATGTTAGAATATGAAAATATTTTTTATCATTTTTTCCAGATATCACAATATATATTACTAAAATGACTATTATTTAAAGCAAAATTGATTTAAGACTATATCTCAAAACACTTCTAAGTCTTCACAAGCAGTATCCTAACTTAAAGATTGTTTTATATCCCATATAGTATCAATTTGTGAATCAATCTCATTTTGTCACCAAGGCCTATTTTTCCTCAGAGAGCTTTTCAAGGTTGGATTAATCAACAAGGAAAACGGAGCAAAGATCAAAGAACTGTGAAAGACATTCAATGAATGTTTTAAAGTACTGTTAGTGAATCTTGAAATATTGGTAAGGTAATTTTGTAGAGTATTATTTGTTTTCTTGAGACAATTTTAAAAAGTCTGTCAGGAACCCTATAACAAGCATCACCAAAACTGATTGATGATGTAAATCAAATGAAATGAGAATTTTCTTCTCTAAAGATTGTTAAATGCTTGAAATTTCATTCACAGGAACTTAAGTTTGAAAAGCATATTGAAATGAAAGTGCTTAAAAAAAGAAAATAAGAAATAAAAGTAACAAAGAAAGGTATAAAAATGAAAAAAAAATAGAGTATTGAAAACAGTAAGAAAAATGGGAACAAGAAGAAAATGTGAGTAGGAGAAACAGAAAGATAAAAAAGAATAAAAACAATTCTTGGAAGATGTTTCCATGGAAACTGACCTCACAGAATTTTACCATTGTAAGACTTTTGAATCAGGAGAAAAAGATAGTTAACCTTAAATTTTAAGTGTTTCTATAGTTCTTTAGATTCCCAAAAAATTCTTATTCTTGTTACATAAAAACTTATCAGGGAGAATGGGCACTATCTCCAGACCAAATTCCTATGCGTTCACACTTAGATATCCTCAGTGAAACCAACACGAACACACTAATTCTGCCAAAGCAATATAGTGACAGATTTTGTGTGAAATATTTTCTTTTGCATAGGTAATATACATTTGAAAATAATTTATTAATATTTTAACTTATTTTCAAATTTACCTTTATCTAGTTTGGTAAATGTATTATAATAAAGGATATAGAACATGACATTGCAATTGCACAAAACAAAGTTTCTGCCAAAGACATTAGTACAAATATAAATCAAACTTTATATCAGATTTTGTGTGTGAGTGTGTGTGTGTGTGTGTGTGTGTGTATTCAATAGAGGGTACTCAATTCTTTTCTTCAGCTAGTATTTTTTGAGTCCTTATATTGTATCAGACTATGTACTACTATATGAGAAGAATAAAATGACCCCCTCCCCCAAAAGATGTCTTATTCCAATGAAACGTATAGTGTAGGGGAAAAGAGAGATATTAATTTACATGCAAAATAACAAAAATTAGAAGTGCAATGAAGAAAACGTTCAGGGTTTCATGAAAGTCTGTAGGAAAATACATGACCTAGCATAAAGGGGTAGTAAAGATTGTGATGAGAAAATGACATTTTAGTAGAGATCTGAAGGATTAGGAGTTAACTGTCAAGGCAAAGGCATACAGAAGTGAAAAAGCCCAGGGATGTAAGGATCACAGCAGTTTTGTGGGACTGAAAGTCAGTGTGGCTAAATGTATGGTGGAGAAGGAAGTGAGGATAAATGGCATAAAGGGACCATACGATGAGTGAAATTGCATTCATCGATAGAATAATTTATGAAGAATTGGCATCTTAAAAAGACTGAGTCTAATCATGCTAAGCAAAATAAGCCAGAAAGAAAAAATTGTAAATCACATGATATCACTTATATGTGGGATATAAACCTAAAAGCAACAAATGAACAGGACAAACAAACAGAGACTCATAGACATGGACTATAGACTAGCGGTTACCAAAGGTAGAGTTGGGGGAAGAGGAGGGAGGTAGATGGGGTGAAGGGGGTCAAATATGGAGGGCTAGAGGAAGGGCAAGTGGGTAAGGGAATCAAATATATGGTAGCTGAAGGAAACTGGACTTTGGGTGGTAAACACACAATAGAATATACAGATGTCAAATTATAATGTACACCTGGAAATTATATAATTATATTAACCAATGTTACCCCATTAAACTTAATTTTTAAAAAGTTAAAAAAAAAAGACCAAGTCTACTCATACACGATTCAATATATTTCTTTATTTATTGAGGTTTTCATCAATCTTTTGTTTTTAGCATATAAAATTTGAAGATATTTTGTCAGATTTAACTCTAATAATTTTGTTTTTGATGCTATTATCAATGGTAATTTTTATTTCACCTTCCAATGCATAGTTAGTATATAAAAATAAAAATTAATTCTTGTATGCAGCAGCCTTGCCTCGCTAAATAATTTAATTTGTGAAGAGAAATACCTAATATGGATATTATTTTTTAATTGTCTATTATATTGTTTTGTTGTTTTTATCCTAATGCCAAAGATTCGTCATAGAATTAATAAAGTTTCAGGATCTGTAATGTCAGAACATCTCCCTCACTGCCTTTGGGCAAGCTAATTACAAATCTAGTCTCCCCAGCTGAGATGAGTCTATGGTCCCTGGCAAGTGTCCCTGTAAGTAACAGTTGGTCCTAGATTTTATTTACTGGGCTTACATATGATCCTCAAGCTTCTTCTTCGAAATACAAACTAAGTAGAGAACTGAATATTTATTCAGAAATTTTTTATAATGCAAATAGCTCTGGAAAATTTCTCATTCTAATAAAATGGAAAAAAATCTTAAACACATCTCTACTGGAAAAGCTTTGAATTAAATAACTGCTTTACTTTCTATTCCACTTTGTGGTTTGAAACTTAAAATGCACTGGTATTTTAATGTGTAATCTAAGGAACAAAAAGAACAAACTAATCAAAAACAGACTCACAAATATAAAGGACAATCTGAGGACGGCCAGAGGGGAGGGTGGTTGCGGGGCTGGGAGAAAAGGATGAAGGGTTAAAAAAGTACAAATTAGTAGTTGATAGATGGTCATGGGGATGGGGAGTATGGCATAGGGAATGCAGTTAGCATTAATGTAATGGCTAGGTGGAGAGCCAGAGGAGAGAAAGAGCAATTGGAGGATCATTTTATAAACTACAAAAATATCTAAACAATTGCATACTAGAAACCAACAAATAAATTAAACAAACAAACAAACAAATAAATAAATAAAATGCACAGGTATTTTAGATTGTCACAGTAACTTGATAATATAAACTTTTGCTCCAGAGAGAAAACAAAATATGTTTGTTTTTTTAATAGGGAAAGCATTGATGACTGTTATTGCCCAATAAGATTATAACTTACTAACTGTATATAATTATTTATTATGAAACTTAACCTGGTTATACATAGAAAAAATTTAAAGGTTTTACAATGTGATTTTTTATTAATTCAATTCATTGAGAATAATAGATGTGTTCATCATCTAGCACTGAAAGTTAAGGGTTTTTTAAACTCAAGATGCTCATGAAACCTATTAATTTACTTTATCATTGTTATATTTATAGCTTAATTATAGCAGATCTTGCTGGCAGCATTCTATTATAGGCACAGTTTTTCAGGAGTTTATGACTCAATGGTTTGTATTCACATAAGAATAAAACAGCATGCAAACTTGCCAGCCTGTATTTAATTTGTTTCCTTAAAAAAAAAATTAAATAGATGTTATTTTTTAACATAAATGGTACATTAAATTAATTAATTAATAAACATTTTTTGAATATTTATAATTCACGATGACAGAAAATAAAAGTGTTGAATTTTAAAATGTGAATTTTTTGCACTTACAGTCCTCAATTGCAATTCTGTATAAGTAAATTTTAAATCATCAGAATTACTGTGATTATTAGTAGTAATTCTAAAAATATTATTTTTCATGATACATTTTCATGATATTACATATGTTTAAAATATTAGGTAGACACTGGTAGAACCACTATTCATCAGAAATACTTGCTATTATTTCCAAAAGGGAAAGTGAAAAGCTGAAAGTAGCTTATCATTTTGTAAATCAAAACACTTTGTTAAATAAACTGAAAGAGTTGCACATGTTGTTTTTAAAATCATACTTACTCCTGTATGAAAAAAATCCTACTTATTAATATATTTTATTTTTACTATGACTTAAAAATGTGGCAGAATAATTAAGAAAAATATAGACCCTCATCACTGTGACACAGAATGAGGTATAATGCATCTGACTGGGATGCTTTACACAGGATAGTAATTACTGATGGTATTAGAGGTATTCGCCCAGTCTCACTGACAAAATGCTGCTTAGATGGCATTACAGTATTATCTATGAAAAACCCTATAAAGAAAGACAACTTTTTAAAAAGGCAAATCTCTTTAAAAAGATTAATAAAATTGGTAAACCTTTAGGAAGTCTAACAAGAGGTGGGGAGGGAGAGAGAAAGAACAAAAATTACTAAGATGAGGAATAAAACAAGTTGTATTACTAAAGACAATGCACACACCAAAAGGATAATAAGGAAATAATAGTATCTCTACACTTACGAATTGGACAATTTAGGTGAAATGAACCAATTCCTTGAAAAGTACAAACTAATACATCTCATCCAATAGGAAATAGATAATTTTATGATTTTATATCTATTAAGGCATTGAAATCTTAATTTTAAAAACTCCCCCAAAAGGAATCCCTTGGCCCTGGTGATGCACTGGAGAATTCTACAAATATTTCAAAAGGAATTAAAAATTAATTATATATCTCTTCTTCCAGAAAATAGAAAACTAAAACTCTTTGCCTACTAATTCTATAAATCCAGTATTAACTGACATCAAAACCAAAGTCAAGAAAACATACACACACACGAAACAAAACAAAACAAATCTACAGGCCAATATCCTTCATGAATATAGATATGTAATTTTATACAAAATATAAGCAAATATAATTTGGTAATATATAAAATTATACACATGACCAAATGATGTTTATTTTAGGGATGCAAGCCTGTGTATTTGACAAGTAGTCAATTTAATTAATCAAATTAACAGCCCAAGTAAAAAAAATTACATAATGACATTTGTTAGTGCAGAAAAAGCTGTTGAAACTTCCTCTTTCATGATAAAAAAATAAATCTCAGAAAACAAGGAATAAGTTGTTAAAGATTATCTACTAAAAACCTACAACTAACATCATATTTCATAGTGAAAAGTCTGAATGATATCCTAAAACAGGAAATAAGGCAAGGATGATCACTTTCACCCTTCTTATTTGACATAATATTGGTGATGCTAGCCACAGAAACAAGGCAAGAAAAGGATATAAAAAGTATGCAGTTTGAAAAGAAGAAATAAAACTGTTTTTTTTTTTGCAGATGTCATGATTATCTTCTATGCAGAAAATCCCAAGGTATCTATAAAAGAATCCTTAAAGCTAATAAGTGAGTTCAGCAAGTTCACAGGATACATGGTCAACATACAAAAATCAATTGCATTTTTATTTGATAGCAGTTAACACAAGATACCAAAATAAAAAATACAGTGCCATTTATATTGCTCAAAAAATGAAATACATGTAAATACAAAAGAAAAATATACAGAATGTCTTTGCTAAAAACTACAAAGCAATTGTTGGATTAATAAAAAACCCCATTGTGAAATAAAAGATGAACCTTGTTCATGGGTTGGAAGACAACATAGTGAAGATATCAATTCTTCTCACATTCAGGATTAACATAATTCTTATGCATATCCCAACAAGATATTTTCTAAATATTAATGAGATTATTCTAAAAGAATATATGGAAAGGTAAAGGGACTAATTGCTAAAATAATTTGAAAAAAGAGTAAAGTGGAATAAATTACTCTATCCAATTTCTAGACTTGTTATATAGCTACAGTAATCAAAACTGTGTGGCTCTGGTGAATATACTGACACATAGATCAATTGAATATAATACATTCCGGTAAAATAGAGAACCCAGAAGAGAACCTGTGAGAGTATGGCCACCTGATTTTTTGGCAAATGTGCAAAAGCACTTCAATGGAGAAAGAATAGACTTTCAACAAATGGTATTAGATAATTGGGTATTTTTAGGTGAGAGAGAGAGAGAGAGGAAGAGAGAGAGAGAGAGAGAGAGAGAGAAAGAGAGAGAGAAGAAGAAGGAAGGAAGGAAGGAAGGAAGGAAGGAAGGAAGGAACGAACGAACGAACGAACGAACGAACGAACGAACGAACGAACGAACGAACGAACGAACGAACAAAGGAATGAAGGAACGAAGAAGAAAATATAGGAAAAAAAGGAACGAAAGAAAGAAAAAAAGAAAAGAAAGAAAAGAAAAAGAAACTTGCCTTATCATATTTTATTCAAAAATAAATTAACTCAAAGTGGGTCATAGATTTACATATAAATGTAAGGCAATAAAACTTTAGTAATCTTGGTGAAGATTACTTAGGGCTTATTGAAGAGTTCTTTAACATGACACCAAAAGCACAATAAATAAAAGAAAATAATTGATAATAAAAATTGTAGTCTATGATTGTCTCTGTTAAGAGAATTAAAAGGCATAGATTGGGAGAAAATATTTTCAAATCATATATGTGACAATGGAAATCATTATATCTAGAATATATAAAAACTCAAGTACAAAAATAAACAATTCCAAATAGAAAATGGGCAAAAGACATAAAGAGATGGCTAATAAGCACATGAAAGCTTTTCAACAGCATTTGCCAAAGTCAACTAATAATTATTAATACTGATTATACAATTATTGATTTTTAGCAGTTAAGAGCTTTAGGTCTGACTTCTGATAGACCAAAGTTCAAATCCTGGCTCCAAGAATGAAGAGGACATGTATCACTTAGATATGTTACTTAAATATTTTAGGATGCATCTATCTATCTATCTATCTATCTATCTATCTATCTATCTATCTATCTTTCTGTCTATCCATCTATCAGTCTGTCCATCCGTCCGTCCGTCCATCCATCCATCCATCCATCCATCCATCCATCCATCCATCCATCCATCTATCCATCATCCATCTATCTATCTATCTATCTATCTATCTATCTATCTATCTATCTATCATCTATATATCATCTATCAACAATAAAGATAAAGAATTCATAGGAGTGTTATGACTTTTGCTTTTAACCAGAAAAACTGTCTCACATGAATATGCCTTTCCTCAAACCTTGTGGATGCAGAGCAAACTATAATTTCTCTTTATTCAAGTATTAGATTTTGCTTTATCAAAGCAAGGCCAGGTTTTGGAATTTAAAATGACATAATCCTTTCTCTCTCAAAACCCCAGGTTTCTGTAAATCATCGCAAGTTTGCTTTCAAAATTCTATTCTATATTAAGATTTCAAACACCTGATTGGAAGATCAGTTAACTTTTTTTGTTCTATTGATCCTTTTATCTCCTCTTTTCTAAGGTGACTGAATAAGTGCTCATGAGGCGATGAATGTCATTGACTCTTAGTAGAGAAGAAGGATAACAAGGGACATATATTAGTATGCTAAGGCTGCTGTAACAAAGTACCACAAATTGGGTGGCTTAAACAGAAATGTATTGTCTCCAAGTTCTAGAGACCAGATGTTCAAGATCAAGGTGTTCAAGATCAAGGTGTTCAAGATCAAAGTACCACAAATTGGGTGGCTTAAACAGAAATGTATGTTCAAGATCAAGGTGTTCAAGATCAAAGTACCACAAATTGGGTGGCTTAAACAGAAATGTATTGTCTCCCAGTTCTAGAGACTAGGCGTTCAAGATCAAGGTGTTGGCAGTGTTGGCTTCTTCTGAGGACTGTAGGAGAGAATGTGTTCCAGGCCTTTCCCCTCACTGCTGGTCGTTTGCTGGTGATCTTCAGCAATCCTAGGTGTATCACTGCAATCTCTATCTTTACGTTCACATAGCAGTCTCCTTGTGTATGTGTCCATGTTTAAATTTATTCTTTGTATAAGTACACCAGTCATGTTGGATTGATGAGTATAACCTCATCATAACTAATTACATCTGCAGTGATCCTATTTTCATATAAGAAGACATTCTGAAGTATTGTGAGTTAGGACATCAACATATAAGTTTGGTGGAGTCACAATTCAACCTGTAACAGGCTATAAGGACAAAAACTCTCTTAGTACATTTGCATCTGTCTTGCCATAAATTATCCTTGATGTTAATTCTTGATAGATTTTCCTTATCAATGCAGGCCATGTAATTCTTTACAATATAACTTATAGCAGAAATTCTGGTTCCTATGCATTGAATCCTCTTTATACACCAAGGGGAAAAGGTGCTCACACATATCTTTTAATGAAGAAGCTACACTTACCCACATATGTCCATATAGGTGGTATTAAGTTGAAAGTTTATAATAAAAATATAAGCAGTAAAGAATATATGACTCTTTTTTGCACACATCAGATAAGAACTGGCTTTCGATAATTCTATTAAAAATTTCCTTTTTATGTTTCTATTATTTATCATATAGTAAACACCAGCAACTTTTGGAAGAGTAACTTATTCTTACATAAATTATCCTACTTCTTATTCATAATGTGAACACATTTAAGCAAGTTATATGTTGTTTGAAGAGTAAAGAGTTTATTAAGGTAATAGCAATCCTAATATGTATGAAGTGATATCTCATTGTGGTTTAACTTGTATTTTCTTGATGATTAGTGATGTTGAATACCTTTTTATAGACATGTTGGCCATTTGTATGTCTTCACTGAAAAAAATTTCTGTTCAGCTCCTTTTTTCCATATTTAATTTAGTCATTCGGTCTTTTGCTATTGAGTTGTATGAGTTTCTAATATATTTTGAATATTAAGTCCTTATCATATATGTGATTTGAAAATATTTTCTCCCATTCTGTAGATTTTCTTTCATTTCGATGATTGTTTCCTTTGCTATGAATGTTATTCAGTCATTAAAAAGAAAGAAATCTTGTCATTTGAGACAACATTGATGAAACTGGAGCTCATGATGCTAATTAAATAATCCAAACAAAGAAATACAAGTACTGTATGATCTCATTTACATGTGGAATCTATAAATGACAAACTCAGAACCACGGCGTAAATGGTGGTTACTTTCTGGGTATGAGTTTGCATGATATTATAATTAACAAAATAGTATTGTATACTTGAAGTTTGCTAAAAGAATAAATCTTAAGTGTTCTTACCACATCAAAAAATAAAAATAAAATGTAACTATGTGAGGCAATGAATGTATTAATTAGCTTCACTGTTATCATTTACATCTATTTATATCTCAAATATTAAACCATCACTTTGTATTATCGTAAATGTATACATTTTTTAATTTGTCAATTATTCCCAGTAAATCTGAAAAAATAATTTTAAACTAGTGTTAATAATTAGTTTATTAAAAAATTTAAAATAGAAGCTAACTCGGCTTTTATTTTGCAACAGTGTTGCATATATGTTAGTCATTCTTCTTTAACCCATGATCTGATTGTTAAAAAATAAAATTCTCACACACTTTATGAATATCGTATTACCCAAAATAGTAGACCTTTGTTTTCCATTTACCAAATATAAAAATATTTTTATAATGCTGTTTAATTTTTCAAGCTACATAAACTATGTATGGAATGTAAGGAGCATATACCATCCATACCTCTATCTGCCAACGATGGAGAATAATTTATAAAGAATATAAGCTAGAAAAACAAAAATTATATATTCATAAAAATTACTTCTTCTAGTATTTCTAAGGAGAGAGTGTGAGATCAAAACATATTTTTAAATATTTCCGATTTTCCTTGTCCTCTTAACATGAATGAGAGCTTAGATGCATCCAGGATTCTAGGGTCATAGCATCTCTCCCAATAATTATTATGATAACTCAATAATTTTCTTTTTAATTAATATTTTGAAGGAATAAATGATTTTTATTTTGTTAAAAGTAATGCAGTTTTACTTATTTATATGTATGGAATTTATTCTGGAAAAAAGTCAACTCACAAGGAAAAAAATATGAAGATATTTGATGCAGCTATAAAGAAACAATGCTCCATAAATAATTTCACATTTTCACATGCAGGGATTTAATGAGCAAAGATTACTGACAACCTATGTAAAAGATGATTGAAGGAAAAACAAGCCTTTGAACTTAAATATAGATACTTTCTGAGAGATTTATAGACCATCTTCCCTGTAGCCATTTGTTTACATTCCAGGGGTTGTAAACCTAGAGACCTTCTCTATCATAGAGTATTTATTTATATTCCTGACCAAACATCAATTTATTTTCATCTCTAGAGAGGTAGATGTACCAGCTCCTTATATAAGCTCTACTGTGATACACATCCTGTAATACATATAGCATACTGTTGACATCTGCTTTGGAACATGGGAACTGGCACAAGATATTCTGTAATTGCAAATCTGACTCTGTTCCAGGGAACTCTTGATTCTGTGTGTGTGTGTGTGTGTGTGTGTGTGTGTGTGTGTGTGTTGTGTATAATATAATAATGCATAATTGTGCAAATAGGGTAACACCTCATAACATTCTTCCATAGTTTCAGGCTGGCTAATTACAATGGATACAAAATGAAAACGTATAAACCCATAAAAGTATGATCCAGATGTATGTGGATCAATCCTAATAGCTCTCAAAAGTAATGTAGAGAAAGAAAAAGTTATCAATAATACTGTTTAATAAAATTATGTTAAATGTAATTTAAGAGTATTCAAGTCTGCTTCAAAAGACTAGAAAAGCAAACAATTGATAACACACATAGGAAGTATTAAACAACTATAGAAAATAAACTGGTGGCTTAAAGATATAAGCAATATCTCATAATGACTAACAAATCAACGAAGCTTGTGAGATAAATAGAATTTATAAGCAAATTAAATATAAATGGAAACTGGTAAACTTTAAGTATGTTAAAGATAAATGAAAATTTAAACAAACAATATTGTTACTTTTAAATAGAAATCAATGTAAAAAATTAAGTCATGAGCTGATTATGGTACCAATAGGCTGACAGTTGTTATTTCTAAATTGACCATTTATTTGTAATTCACTTTATGTAGCCATTTGGTCCCTCATGGACTGTCCATGATACAGCTAAGACAGGTAACTGTTCAGTAGGTTAGTTATAGGTAACTGTTCAGTAGATTAGCTATAGCTGTCAACAGCACAACCTTCCCTGGCATCTCTTTGACAGGGTAAGTATGTGTGTATTGGCAGATTCATTCTTTCTCAAACTTTAAATTTGGTTCCATAAACCAAAGACTGTCTAAGAAAAGAGACATACAGACACACATAATGTTGTGTAATCCAGGATTCAGGTAGTTAGGTTTTTCAACTTATCCTGTTTTTTTTGTTTTTTGTTTTTAGTTTTTTGATTTTGCCTCTTGCTAGATGTTTTTTACTGGTATTATATACCATGTAATTCGAGAATCTTAATTTGGCCTGAAAGTTGTTTTGTTCCATAACCTCTGGAATAGCTTGCCTGATACTGTGTTTTGAGGTTTTCATTACATAAAGATAATTTCCACACATCGTTAAAACATAAAATAATGCTATATATTATTCATTGGATATAATTTGTTACATAAGACAGTGGTATAGAATGATATACTAAATGCAATAAAATGGCTTTTATGAGGTAAAGGTTAGCAGAATGAAATGAGGGTTCATATTAATAGAGAAATTAAATTTATATGTATTGTTCTTGTTTAAAAGAAGAAAGATATATTATTTGAATAACTGAAGATTAATCAAAGCAACCATAGCACTATTTTCTTTTATGGTGTTACCGATCATTTTTAATAATCAGATTAAAGTCTTAAACCAGGAAAATGTTCTTCTATTATGTTTGACTATGGCTTTCATTCCATTAATTCTAGTCTATTTGCCACAGATGCCCTCTCACTTTTATTTCCATGGTCACACTGATTTTCTTTTGGTTCCACATATTCATCATGCTCCTTCTAACTTCTCAGCCATTGTAGAAGCTTTTTCTTCTGCCTAGAACACTCTTCCCTTTGCTCACCATCCTAATTCTATTTCCAATATCAACTCATAAACTTTACCTATCCTTATTTTACATTCACAATGTACTCTGTAACTTCACTGCAGTGCAATTAAAAATTGTGATTATTTGATAAATATATATATTTTTTGCTTCTACACAATGAGCTTCATTAGGGTAAGGATTATATATAAGTTTGAACATCATTATATTCCAATAACCAAATACATTGCCTGAAAAATAAAAGATAATCAATAAATAAAGTAATAAAAGTGTTATGAGAGATCTAAAAACATGAGAATGAGAAAGTATGTCTATTGAATTTAGTGACATGAAAATAATTTGAGTTTGCAGTAATTAAAGCTAGGCTGTACTGGTGAGGTAGTGTTCAGATTCTAGTGCATCGAGAAGTTGGTACAGAGGATATTAGAATACTAAGTCTAGAAAATTTATTTCAGAAGTTTGTTTTAAGGGAAAGGATAATGGTAGAGTGGGATTGAAAAAAAGTGTTTCTTATTATTTGTCTTGTAAGTGTTAAATCTAGGAAAACATATATAAATATTTCTTTTTTTCAGAATAATTGAATAGAAAGAGATAAATTGAAGATATGGCAGCAGGAGGGAGAATTTAAAACAAGAGTCTTAATGAGGTTAAAAAGGAATACAGAGCAAAAATGGGACTATTTTATCATGAAATTTGGAGAAATGTACTCACACAATTGTTATAGGACTGAAAGAAGAAAAATGTGGATATTGTGGTAGAACACTAGGGAAGATCTTTTTAAAAGTTCTTTTTAAAAGTTCTTTTTAAAAGTTCTTTTTAAAAGTTCTTTTTAAAGACTTTGGGAGATGGTAGCAAGTTAAACATTTGAAACATAGTGAAGTTTTCAGCAGTGCTTGTAAATAATTAAAAAGGTAAGCGACTTTAAAAATAACAATATTATTATATTTGAAGTCTTATTAAGTTTGATGTCCATTACTTAAACAGGTGGGGAAATATACTCAATGGAAAACATTCTCCCAAATTATTCAGTGTTTTAGGACAAGCATGGAGAAAGAGGAGCCTGCGGGCTCTCATCGCTTTAACATAATGAAAAAGAAAAGGGGTAAAATGCCTTTAGAATATTGAAAAGAGACAACTAGAATGATAAACATTAATGTCAAGCAGGAAAATGATGGATGGAGGAGTAAAGTGGTAAAATCCATCTGTTAATTATCGTCATTATTCTTAACATAAATTAAGGATTGTCATTATTCTAAGTACCATTAATATTCTTTTGGGAAATTATATAGGAAATACTCTGAGTTTTAAAATTATTTTGTGCAGATGTATCTTCATTGAGCTTTCATATCCATAAATGCAATATGCCTTTTTATTTGGTCAAATTTACATTTATTTTTAAAATATAATTTCCAATTTTCTTAATAATGTTCTGTACACCTTTGCTAAATTTATTATTATATACCTCATAAATTAGTTAGGATAAATAATAACTTTTCTAAATTATTTTTCTAAATTTTGTTGTTGATGTATAGAAATGCAAATGATTTGTATGTTGTGCTCTTATATGTAGCCACCTTGTTAAGCTTTCTTCAGATTTTCAGTTTTGTGTAGGCAAATAATATCACTCTTGAATAATGACATTTTCATTCCTTCCTTTCTATTCCTTATATTTAACTTTTTATTTATACTATTTCATTTATAATCCAGGAATGGTATGCCGAATTGTCTTTACAATTTAGTTCTGAGTATCATTCTGTTTCTGTTATAATTTTTTCTATGATTAGGAATTATTTAATAATAGGATGCAAACACACACACACACACACACACACACACACACACACACACACACACATACTGACTGGTATGTCAAATGAATTTTCATTATATAGTCAAATAAGCTAGCTATACATTATTTTCTGAATTTTCTTTGTGTATAATGTCACCTGTAAATAACGACAAATTTGTTTCTCCCTTTTTAATTCTTATGCTTTAAAAAAAATCCCTGTTTTAATTTACTACTACAGTAAACCTTGAGTAAAAGAGTGGATAGAGAGCACTCTCCTTCCTTCCAGAATTTACTGGAAAATTTCTCAGTAGCTATAAGAGTTTTGTAGAACATGAAAATCATTGCCTCACAAGTATGGTTCTTCCTTGGTGGGAAGCACATAAATCAGCATTTTTTTTGCTTATTTTAAATATTGAGTAGTATTCTCTCCTTATGATGCAACTTACCTGACAAATCACCTAACTATATATCCTTCAAAGTAATATAACTGGCCTGTTATTGGACTTTGGGGGGAAACAGCTGCCAGCTATCCCAAAATTCTGAAAGTTAAATAGTTATGTCACGATTAATGTCAGAGAGACATTCTAATTAAGATAGAATAACTCAGCAGCACACACTAATAAAATAAAAATGATGTGTATAGGAGCATATAATCCTAGAAACAAAGGATGGAGACTATGAGGGTGTTTATTTTATTTAGACAATATATCTCACAATTTTCTTTGAAACTAATGACAAAAACCATAGAAAATTCAAAAGCACTGAATTATATAATATCTCTAATATTTGAGAGATATGTGGAAATAATAATTATAAGGGCCAAAAAATTCTTATTTTGGGGAGAACCCTATGTAATAAAAACAGAAATTTGAGACATAGGTCAGAAAATTTCCAATTTAATGGATGAAGAAAACACCGATGGTAGTTTTTATAGAGACTTCTAATTTTTACAGCTGGAAGACACACTATGCTGAAGACCAGGCAATCAATTTGATTTTAAGAGTATCAGAATTTCAGAAAAGTTTGTATTCACAGCTTCAGCAAGTTTCTAACCAAAGCAGGACCCTCATATGAAAAGAGTTGGACTCTGAGATTTAGCATAGGGGCATATGGAATGATAAGCTTGAAAATACTGAACTCCTAATTTCCATTCCTGTTGCCAAAATATGGTAAGCTTCTCCTTAATGAAGTCTCTGAAAATGCCTTACAAAATAGTGCTTGTGTCCTCAAGACTTTCTCCCACTTCTGTCTTGGCCACTAGTCAGTAACAAAGGGTCTTAACATGGTTCAATAAGGGAAAGGCATGCTCTGCTAAGAAAGGAAATAATTCATCATTGAAAAGAACAGCAAAACCTGGATAAGATATACCAACAGGATCATGCAATACATGACTGGGCATGATCTTGAAAGTTTTAGACAAGGAGGATAGAAAATAAATCTGAATAAGAGACTGCTGATATGAGGACAATCTCTATCTCAATGTTTAATGCCTCTGGAGCATGTCCTAACACAATTCTAGGGTGGCACTTGGAAGACTGGAAAAACAGCCCACAATATATGAGGTGCAAATGTCAGAACAACCTTGGAAGACTTTTGAGGAAGGAATCAAATATATATTAGAAATAAATTTATTTCATAAGACCCGAGGACCTATCAGATAACTACGTTTCTTGAGAAATTCCAGAAGACAACCCCTTTAATGAAACAATGAAGAAATCATGAGTAAGTGTGACACTTGTATCATTAGAAACTCATAAGCGGTGACAGCTGCTTATAGGAGAGTCTGTTAAGCAACTGAGGATTACCAAAGATGAACAAAATAGATATGCAAAATGGACTGGGGCAAGAATCTGACCTATAGGAAGCTAACTCGTACCTGCTCTGTCATTATGAGATTGCATTGCCTAAAAATTCTTTTCAAATATTTGAGAATTTAAATATGAGAGATTAGGAGGTAGTTGATATTGGAAGAAGAGGCAGAAAACACACAGAAAAGAGCTAATTCACATTAATATTACAGTTAGTTTGCTTGGAATCGTCAGAGGACTCAGAATGATTATCCAATTGATTGTGCTGCATTATCTTTGAGTTCCAGTTCAAATGACTCGTTGATTTGAGTTTTTCTCTTTTGTAAATGGCGTTATTCAATATTTGAGGTCTAGTTTTAT
Source organism: Pteropus vampyrus (assembly GCF_000151845.1). Taxonomy (NCBI): domain Eukaryota; kingdom Metazoa; phylum Chordata; class Mammalia; order Chiroptera; family Pteropodidae; genus Pteropus; species Pteropus vampyrus. The sequence continues at coordinate 1,476,377 of NW_011888814.1, forward strand.
GCCTATAATATCATTTTTCTTTACTCTCTTAAATCTGTTACAATTAACCCCCTCCTCATTACAGAAATAAATTCTCATAGCTCAAAATACTCTATCTATCACACTGTAGCATCTGTTTCTGGTAATGGATATCTTGGTAAACTTCACAAGTACCTACTTTACCCACATGTCCAGGCTTAACAATGATAGTCAAGTTGTAGGTATCTTTATTGTCAGTTCTTCACAGATAAGTAATGTGGAGATTCTCAGTGGAAATATCCTTACAGAAATCTGCACTCTGTGTATGTATGTATAAATTTATATTCATAAATTTATGTATGAGTGTGTTTTTCCTAGAGCAGAGTTCATTTTTACATAATAAAAAATTAACGATTTTGACCATATGTGCTAACTAACTTCCTGAAATCTTTACTTTTGAGAGATTTTACATGACTTAGTTGGTTAAAAAAAAAAAAAAAGTAGGAGGGTAACTTTCTGAATTTTCCTGTGAGCTTGCATGCATGCATAGCACATTTTAGCTAATTTGACTATTGGAATGGCATTACATGATCAAATCATCCCTCTCCAACATTGTTATGCTGAAATACTGTTAAATCTCTGCTATCATAGAACTGCAAAACTTAATAAATGTGTGGATTTGAAAAACCATCTGCATGATTCTTTTTTAGATTTTTTTCCCATTTCTTTTGTAAGAGTGTTTTTAAATTGTTCTTCTATTTACCTAATTTGACACTAAACCATATCTAGACAACCACTTTCTGTCAAATTTTCTTAGTCTCAGAAATCCTGTTTTACTGAAATCAAAATTAGTTCTTAGGTGTTAAATGCTTACATAAAGCAAATTATATTATTCAGAACAGCAGCTTTAAATGCTTCTAACAAGATTCTTAACATGTGAGTTTGAAGTTGCTAATATCCCTCTCATATATCTTACATCCTCATATTTATCTTTTATGAAATAATTTAATTTCCCTTATTATAAAAAATTTGGTTAGAGCATAGAATGATTTGGTCGCATAGAATCATTTTCTCAGCCTCTCTTGGTTATATCTACACTATGCTGAAAGTAAAATTTTTATGAATACTCACCAATAATTTAATTATTGATATAACTTTTTCATTTAAAAATTAGAATTAAAAATTTACATCACTGAATTTAATAAAATGATGGTAACATGTTTCTGTAACAAATATGGCATTCATATTATAACACAGAAAATTGTGCTTTAAGACACTTTTTCTATTTGACTTAGTATAGTGATGACACTTTCCCCACACCACTCAATATAGAAGCTCTGTATCATAAAATTGGATTAGTTACTCCATGGAAACCACAGATATACTACTGTGGGCTCATTTGATACTATAAAAATTAAGCAGTGTGTATAAATCTCTATATATTTCTAATGTTTTCAATACTGAAAAATAAAACTGGGAAGAAAAACAATAATATGCGATTTTTACTCAACACCTTCAATGGTCCTGGTATTATCGCTGTGGATAGTACAGATAATTTTGTCTTTTATGTTTCCTATTAATTTGCCTAAGAAATTTTTTACTCTTTTAGAATTTACTTAATGAGAAAAATATTAATAGTAAATTAAAAGATTAAAAAAGCAGCGATCACAAAAGGTCTGCTTATTTAAATATAAAAACAAGTGTAAATGGAGAATGATTATGCCTTTTATTTGGAAATAAACTGTGTATTATATGTCAATCATACATAAAAAGCCACTATATGCAGATCATTCTCAGACAAGGTGTACCAGAATCTGAAATTGGTAAAGTTCTCAGAACATTCTGGAAAAAAAAATAAAATAGCCTTTTTGTAATCAGTTATCAGATTCTTAGTTATTAAGCCATGGGGAGCAGAGGCTTTGAAAACTAATGTAAAAACAATACTTATTTTAACAGTAAATTGGAGAGATAGATTATCTTAAGCCTTATCAGAATGACCAACAGATTTCAGCTCCAATAAAATATCTTGCCTTATATACATTTTTTTTGCAAATTCTGCAGTCTACACTTAGCCAGAATAAGTAAATTCCATGGTCTCAGGTACATTAGCTTCTGACTATCAGTGAAAAGTGGCTCAAGTCACATATTTTAAGTTTGTCTTCATTCTATTTGAATATTTTAAATTGCTAGCTGATTAATATTTCTTTGTGTACATGAGCTTTAAAAATGACAAGAAAAAAACTGATCAATAAAGACTGTTCTGGTCAATTTTGTTGTTGTCATGGTTGTTGTTGTTGTTGTTACACTCTATGGATTTTATAATAATTCTTAGACAGCTAACATCCTTTCTATGCTTACTCTATTTCACACACTGGGCTTTTGGTGGAGAGATCCTAATGCCCCTCAATGGTCCTGCCTTCTGCTATTTACACCCTTGTACACAAAGAAAAGGGGTTCTGTGGAAAGTAACCTCACAGGGTGATCTGATCATAAATTCCTAAATGGTCAGGACATGGTGGGTCGTCCCTCCCCAGGTATATAAGTTTTTAATAAAAGTTTATCTTTGCCCTAAGCAAGCTCTATCCACTGTTTTTTTGTGCATCTAGGTTAACACACCTTTGAAATAAGCCATAACCACCTTCAAGAGAGCATATAATCTTGTTAACTTCCTGCAACCCAATCCACCTTTGCTTCTAGGTTAACACATTTTTGAAATGCCCCCTTTCAGGCCCCTCAGGAGAGCATATAATCTTAACTATTCTGTAACCCCATCCCTGCCTTGCTTTTTCCCATCTTCATATAATCTTCTTTATGTTCCTCCTTAATTTCAAATGCATAAATAAAGCTTCAAAACTTTCTAAAATTCCTTTTTGAGATCACGCTCCCTGGCATATGTCATTAGTTTGGCTCAAATAAACTGATAAAAATTCTCTATAAATTTGGATGTTTCTTACATTGGCTGAGAGGAGCTGCAAATAATCTATGGTTATTTTAATCTTCCACACAAATAATTCTAAAAATGACTCCTAAGCATATTATGGAAATAAATGAGTACTAATTAGTTAAACAAAGGGACTGGTTAGAGAAAGTGTGTTTTAGTCAGAATATAATAAAAAATATATAGTATATACATAGAAGTTGAAGTTTCCTAATTTTAGAATGTCAAGAAAAAAATATGGCACATAATCTTCACCATACATTGTATATGTTTTGTTAACATGAGAAGTTATCTTGATAAAAGTGTATATTGTAATCGTAGTCTGAATTATTAAACAACACAGAAAGAAAAATGTCATGTGGTAGCAAGTGTAAGTGTGCAAAAGTATTAATGTGAAAATTTTTCAATTTTCTACATACTTATATTAAAGAGGCACATTTGTCTTATAACTCTCATCCTATCTCTTTTCCATTCACTTATAAAATTCCTAAACAGTTCCCACAGGGCTGAGTTATTAAATATATATATCCCCCATAAATTCTAGTAAAATTCCTAATAAAGGTTTTAATAAACATTTAGCTTGAACGTAATCAAATTATTATTTTTTTAATGGTAGAAGAAAGTTCAAGTGCTTTGAATAGGTTGTATTACTCAGAAATCAGGTAGAATTATAAAGATGACCTCCCAAAATTGACTCCCCCTACTTGTGTACATACCCTGATTAATCCCAGATACTATAAATTTGGTGGATTTTACTCACATGACATGGATACATTGTATGTTACAGTGGACTTAGGACAAGGGCATTATCCAGGCAGGCCTGATTATATGAACCTAATTATATGAACCTTTCAAATCTGAGTTCAGAGGTTAGAGACAGATGAAGTCAGAGATTCAAAGCATGAGAGAAATTCAGCAACGTAAGGAAATTCTTCTACCTTGGAAGGTAAAGAAGACAATCCCTCAAGTTATAGAGAAACTGAATCAAGGACCTAAATTCTGCAACAAACTGAATAAACTTGGAAGAAGACGCCAGCTCCAGGTGGGGCAGTGCCCACAGCACCTTGATTTCCACCTTGTGAGACCCTAAGCAGAAACCCTAGTACAATGTGTTCGGTGGTCCAACTTTTGACCTCTAGGCTGTGAGCTGATAAACTGGCATTATGTTTAGCTGCTAGGTTTATGGCACTTTGTTATGTTATAGCAGCAATAGAAAACTAATGTATCCAGAAAGGAATTAATATTACCAAAAGAAGAAATACACTTAAATCACCGATCTTCATTACTTTATTCTTCTATATAATAATGGGTTTTTAGGCTAAAGACTAGAAATGGGTTTTTTAGACTGTAGTTAAATATTATAAGTCTATTTCCTACATAATTTTTTGTCAATACTTACAGGCTACCAGCCAAAATGTCTGGCTTCCTAAAGATAACATCAGCTATTCTTAAAAAGTTATGTCAATATTAATTTAAGAGATCTTTGCACAAATATTAGCATTGATAAATTGATTTTTGCTCTTCTCATCTATTTAGTTTACAGAATATATAACATATTGGTTTAAATTATGTATGTGAACATTTGAGTTTCCAATAGTTATCAATCATTCACAAGATGAATGTAAATGACAATTGCACAATGTGTGCTTTAGATCTATAGAACAAAAAAGATTAAATCAAATGTAATCTAGGTGATTAAAAGTTTTCTGCACTAAAAATACCACTAAATACTTAAAAGCATTTGAGCAGAATGTGTTTTTTCCCCCAGAAGAACTATTGATCTGTGTACTACTTTCTTCCAATAAATGATTTCACATTAAACTCAACTCAATTCATGATTTTATTATGTTGAACACTTATCATTTTTATTTAAATAACTGGAACTTGTATTCTTACATTTTTCCCAAGGTTCAATTAAATTTTAGCTCCCAAATGAGAGATATAGTTTATATCTACCTAAGGTAAATTCAACTCCAAGGTAGTTATATTGATTTACAATGTTAAAGTCTATTCCAAATAATATCTTATTGCTGTCATAACTTCATATAATATAATAATTACTTTATAACTTCATATAATATAATAATTACTTTATAATTATTTGTAATATAACATTAGTTTCTATTTGCTATGTTCAAAATATGTTGGGAGATAAAATCTGTTTTATGATGTATACTATTTTACCCACATTTTATATCACAGATTTTTTTCCTTTTGATGAAAAAAAAGGTTTCTTCTTTGAGAATTTTATATACCAGTAGAGGAAGATGACAATAAAAAAGTAAACTAGTAAGAGTAATATACTTCTAGACAGTGAAGAACACTATTCCAAGGGATAAAGAAGCAGAGAAGTTTGGAGAGAATGTATGAGTGGGCTATTTTCTGATTGGATGACCAAGGCAAGGCTCTTTGGAGTGTTTCTATGGGATGAGAGATCAAAGTCATGAGAAAGAGAGAGTCAAACAAAGAAGGTAGAAAAGAGCCTTAGAAGCACATTTTGCAACAAATATAATGGTCCTCAGAAGGGACAAATTTATAAAACTCAAGAAATAGGAAAAAAAATGAAAAGGCTAGGACATAGTAAGAAAGAGAAAGAATATTTTGTATGAAGTTAGACATGTAGGTAAAAAACAAACTGTGATAGCTGTTGGGAAAATAAGACTTTATGTGTGATAGTAAATCACATGTAGAGAGGGAATCTGGTTCGTATGTACTTTGTAATGTTCAGACAAGCTGCTGTGTAGAAAAGAGGGTTTGGAGAAAAAAAAAGAATTTAAGAAAGGAGAATGTTAGGAGGCTATTGATCGTTGAGGCTACTACAAAGAATAGAGTTTATGTAGTCCAGCCATTAAAGAATAAATATTTTAAAGTGTATTGAGAAAACAGTAGAGAAGTGAACAAGAATGGATTTAGATATATTTTGAAGATATATTTTGAAGATAGAGTTGCAGATGAGTTCACCGGGTTGAGTGTAGCTGATCAGTTACCCTTGAAGAAAAATCAAGGAGTAATTACTTTGGATTTCCCCAAAAGTAGACTTGAGAAAAGAGTTTTATTCCAGATATTTTTAGAGAGAATTAATGTCATTAAACACATTGAGAGTGAGGACAGTTTGACAAGAAAGGATGACAGGCAATTTATGAATGTAGTAATTTGGGGACTTGATTCTGTTGGGATTTCTGAGGTGTGCATGCCACGAAGAATTAGGTGGGGTTTCAAGGGCAAGCAGAATAGTGTTGACTAGGTTGATTGAGTCTCAGATATAGTGCCAGCCTAAGTCTACATGCTGGGACGCTGGGATAGGTGAGGACTCAACAAAGGAACAGTGGCTTCTGCTAGTACTTCTGTCTGGAAGAAAGTTTCTCCTCTAGACCTCACCCTGAAGCCAGACAATTCAGTTTTCCCCATATATTCCTGGTGCTCTTTTAGCTGCTTCCCCAGCACTGGAGTTCAGAGTGAGTGAGTCCATCAGCAAGTAAGTTCATGTGTGGGCCCTTTAAGAGGAACACCAGTACTCTAGCAGCCCTCTGTCTTCTTCAGCCACAATCTCCACTGGTTTTCACAGCCAGAAGTTGTTAGACTTCTCTTTCGGCACTAGTGCTCTAGGCTGGGGATCCCAGTGTGGGACTGGGACATGTTGCTCCTGGTAGGGGATGGGGGTACCTCTATATCCGAGACAACTGACAACACTCTCATGAAAGCTTCTTCCTCATGTTTTTCACCCTTCTTTGTTTTCTTTTTCTTCATAACAGACATTAATACCTGAGATTACAATTAGTTCCCTTTGTTTTTCTATTATCTTTCTTTTCCCATCTACAATGCAATTTCCATGAAGGCACAGACATTATCTTGATCACTGCTCTTTTGTGCCTAGAATAGTGCTTAGCACAGTGTATACTGTTGCTGATTATTGGCTGAACAACATAATGTTAAAATGGTTAGCTGTGCTGAAAGCCACTAAAATGTCAAAACATGAGAAAGTAAAGACAGCATGGAAAAGTTTCTGGAGTAGTTTTGCTATAATGTGGGAAAAGGAGCAGTGGCTAGAAAGAAAGGGTTAAATTTTACTTCAAGAAAATTGCAGCAGTTAGTATGTCTTCAGAAATGTTTTTGTAAGAGGAGAAACTGATGATAAAGTAGAAGAGCTAATTACAGGAGACTCCATTTAGTATATAAAAAGGATGGGATCCCATTACAACTCTAGGGTCCATACTTATAATGAAACTGGAATAAAGGCAAAATTTGTAGGTAAGATGAGGGTAGACTGTGAGTTAGAGAAATTAGGTTGTTATATTACTTCTATTTTCTTGGAGAAATTGGAAGCATGATCATCTATAAAATTATGAGAAAGGAGCTGTAAAATTGTTGGACATCTGATAACAAATGAAATAATGTAACAGAGGCAGAGACGGAGATACTGAATAGACTACAAACATATAACAATTACTCAGAAACCTTTTTGAAGTTCACATCCCAGAAGTACAGATGCAGTAAAAGGCTGATGCATAGTCATAAGATTGTGGCATGATTTCTCTCTCCCACCTCTTATGATGACACAGACAGTGCCCCATTATAGTAATAGTGGATTATAACTGAAAGAGGTACAAATCTCCAACTCTGTCTAAGAAGGAGCTCTTAAGGAAACACAAGGACAATATGGAGACATAAGCAAAAAGATTTCACAAAATACCTCATAATTAATCCTCAAAATTGCCAAGGTGATCTAAGAAACTGTCACAGTTCAAAGTAGCCTAAGGTGATACAACAGCTAAATGTAATGCAGTATCCAGGATAGGATCCTGAAATGTAAATAGAAATAGAGCATAGACTTTGCATAATAATAATATATTAATATTAGTTCATTAGTTATAATAAATGTGCCATACTTGTATAGAATAATAATAATAGGAGAAACGTGTAGCAGGGTAGATTGAACTCTCTGTCTAATCTTTATAGTTTTCCTATAAATTAAAAATTGTTCAAAGAAATAAAGTTTATTAAAAGTAATAAAAGAAGTTGATGGGATAATTTAAATGGAGTTTCTAATAGAATTAATGAATAGTTCCAATGACAGAAGTAGGATAAGTAAACTGAAAATTTATAAAGTATTTTTCTGATTGGAAAGATTAATACTGAGACTTTAGAAGTGAAGTTAATGGAGGTGACAAGTTTTGAGTTATGACCATGGAGGTGGATGGATGGCACAGTCACCAATTATATTGCCAGCAGTTTGATAAACAGGCAAGTGGTGAGAGATGGGCTAAAATCTTCAATTCATAGGGAAGTAGCAATAAGAAGCAAAGACCAACAGCTTACACAACCTTTAGATATTTTGCCTTGAATGTGGGAAAAAGGAAAAAAATAAACAAGAAAATACCTGTTCATACTTGGAAGAAATTCAGTAAAAAGTGTATTATTAGGCCACAAACAGTTTTCAGTTAGAACAGGAAGGTGATGAGAATATAGAGTGAGAAACTGGGTGTAAATGGATTTCAGGTGATTATAATGACAGAGGATTGGGATTCCAGTGGTAAGTGGGGTAAACAGGGACAGAATGCATAATGAAATTAGTTTTGATGAACTTTTAGAGAAAGATGATAACTGAATTTTACTTTTAGTCTTAAAGTTGGTGGTTTTGTAGGCACTTTGTACTGGTGACACAAACAATAAGTTTAGTCATAGAGGCAGACAGAGTTATCTACAGGTCTCCCTTAAAATCCACAAAATTTGTGCAGGTTTGTAGACCTAATATGTGAGCATGTGTTTAATAGAAAAAATTTTATATTCTCTTTTTTTAAGGTTGATATTTTAGGTTTATAATTTTAATTTAAAAGTATTAATGCATGTATAACTATCAATTTTTATTACAGACCCTAAAAAGTATTAATCTCTAGTAATATGGTATGTATACAATTACCTCCGCTCCACAACACAGACAACATTACCTAAACATTGTTATTCCTACTCATTCAGGTATATTACAGAGATGATTTAATGAATAACGTCTAGCATATTTAAAACTTCTTATTTTCATACAAATTACATTCATGTTTTTGGTTGTTTTCCTTCTACTTTAGAATAATCCTTTTTTAGGTATAGTAACAGATACGATGTTTTCCAACAGAATGAAAAACATAATTCTTGAATTGAAGTGAAAGAGCATTTGGTGTTGTGGCTATGAGAAACAGAGTTGCCATATATGCCATTTTTATTTGAGACAGTCAATAAATTGTCTGTTTGGGGAGTTTTTGTTTGTTTGTTTTTTATTATTATTATTTCAAGGAGTGTTATTAAAGAGAATTCACAATTTTATTTTCTAGTGTAGCAATTCTCAATATCCTGTTGGTAGTGTGACTTCATTTTTATGTATACATTTTGATGTAAAAGAATTACTTCTAAAATTTGTTGCTAGGCACCTTTATACTTCGGTTTCTATTAGTAAATTCTGAATTTGCATCAAGTCTTGACAAGACCTAGAATTTATACTGATTTTATCACATGTAGGGAAGGAAATTGAAAAGTGAATTTGATCTGTTAGGATTTAGATAGGCTTTTTTAAACACTTTTTCTACTCAAATATTGAATAAATAATACTTTCTGAAGGAAAATGAACTTGTATTTTTAATTTTTATTGCCATAGCACTTCTATGTTATTATGAATATATATCTTATAATATTTAAATAGCACATATCTGAAATTCTACAAAATATTCAACTGCAAATTTAATTCAATCAAATAAAACTTGTACTTCTCGTTGTATGATAACAATTAATGTACTGAACATAAGAATTTGAGAGTGAAGATTGTTCCAGATGAATTAAGATTTAAGAATGCCTACAAGGCAAGAAAACATTAAAAATAAGAAACTGATAGAAGTGTGAACTAGGAAATTATAATCATACTTTTTATATAAAGAAGGCACAGATTAAGTTACTAGAGGATCAGTTCATTTTTGAAGGAACAGAGCTCTGCGAATTAAAAATTAGAAGACCCAAGAGAACCGCAAGTATTGGAAAGATAGAGTCAAGGGCGCAAAACATTTGAGCAAAATTAGATTGTGGAGTTATGACAGTAAATTATTCATTTTGAGTGTATATTGTAAGATAGAAGTTAGTGTTCTAGTTTTTCATTTTTGCATATGGGCAGCCAATTATTCCAGCACCATTTGTTGAATAATCTTTGCATCTTTGTGAAAAATCTGTTGGCTGTGTTTATTTGGGCTTATTTCTGTGCTCTCTCATCTGTCCCATTGGTCTGTGTTTTTTCTATATTGTTGCCATTAACACATCTTGATAACTGAAGCTTTACAATATATGTATCACTCCTTCTATAATTACCACAATCTCTTGATAACTAAAGCTGGGCGAAATGAGTCTTGTGACGTTGTCCTTATATTTTCAAAATTGTTTTGCCATTCTATTACTTTTTCATATAAATTTTAGAATTAATATCTATAAAATCCTTTCTGGAATTTTTATTGTGAATACATTTAATCTCTGGTCAATTAGGAAGACCCAACAGCTAACAATATTCATTCTTCCAAATCATGATCATAGAAATCTCCTCTCTATTTATTTAAATCTTCTTTGATTTCTTTCATCAATGTTTGTAGTTTTCTAAATATAGATCCTGAACAATGATTTTTAGATTTATATCTAAGTACTTTTGAGGGGGATGCTAATTTAAATAATATTGACTTTTAATTTTACTTTTCAGATATTTATTTATAGTATAAAGAAAAGCAATTGATATTGCATATTGTGATCTTGATAAACTTGCTTATTAGTTCTAGAAGGGTTTTCTTTGTAGATTCTTCGAGAATTTCTCAAAGACGATCATGTCAACTTTAAGTAAAGACAGTTTTATTTTCCCTTTCCAACATGTATAACTTTGTTGTTGTTGTTCTATTGCCCTAGAGTTTCCACTAAATGGTATCTAAAAATGATGAGAGAAAATATCCTTGCTTTCTTCCCAGTCTTTGGGATGATAGTTTTATATTTCAACTTGTCAAAATATAGACCTGAATTATTTAATCAAACATTAATCTAAGTGTTGTGAAGTTATTATTTAGTTATGATTAATATCTACAATGAATTGACTTTAAGTAAAAAAGATTAGCCTCGATAATCTGGGTGGGCTTTACCTAATCAGTCGAAAGAATTTTGGAACAGAATTAAGCTTTTCTGGAGGAGGAAAATTTTTAGCCTGTGGACTACAGTATTAGGTTCTTTGCACATTGCCAGTCTCCTCTTTCTGACCACATGCCCTATGGATTTCAGACTTGCCTATTAGGTCTTCACAATTACTTAAGTCAATTCAAGGAATTTCAAGGAAAAGTTTATAATAAGGACAATATATTCCATTTAAGTCACATGTAAAACATGAATATAAAATGAATGATGTAGAACCTCTAAACCTGTTGCTTATTTGAGTAGAGATTATTCCATTTTCCTCATTATTATATATTATATTCATTATTATGTATTATATATGTAAATTGACTTTATATCATTTCATATAATGGATCTATAAATATATGTACTTATATAAAAGTCTATATGGACATATATATGATTATTCTTTCTCTGTTGGAATTCTGATCAATACAGGAGTACAGTTTATTAAGTATTATGTTAGCTAGAGGTTTTCAATTTATGTTATTCATTAAGCTATCTATGAGATATTTTAAGTTATGGCTAATTTCGGAGCTATTTAAAACTTATTTGAATATTTAATTATTCCATAATTTACTAAATCACATTATAATCACATTGGACTTTATAGTTGAAATCTATTGTTGTAGACATATATGACAAGTCAAGTTAGAAATAAAAACATTTGAATAAAAGTTCTGAATGTAGACAGCCAATTACATTTTACCAAGAGGCCACCTACAACATAGAACCCCAAAACTTTCTCTTTTAGCTATGGTCAGAGCTAGTCTTCACTGCAGAGATGACTACGTTCTACAAAGGCCTTAGCACAAAAGAAAGGTGTATTCTTTAGCAGGTTTGAAATAATCAAACAAAAAAACAAATAAAAGATAACAAATTTGAATAAAACAAATAACTAAAATTTTTTTACATATTATATAAAATCTCTAGCTTAGACTGAATATTTTCAATTGAAACACTCAATACTGCTTTGTAAAATTTCTTAACATCTGTCATAAATGGGCCATCCCTAGATTATATGGATATGTTCACTAAAAAAAAAAGTACAATTCACAGTTGCTTGCCTGTTATTTTTCAATTAATGATAACATATATGTTAAATTAATATGTGTAATTTTTTTATTTTAAGCCATTAAAACATTTGTTTTCATGCATTTCAATTGATATGAGATTTAGAAAACTATTAACCAATTATTGTTCAAATTCGTAAATGTAAAAATTACACATTCTTGGAAAAATGGAATAGCCCTTACTCAAATAGACAACAGGGTTAGAAATTCTATACCCATATTTTACTGTGACTTAAGTAGAATATAGTCTTCTTATTATAAGTTTTGCTCTGAAATAACTATGATTCAGATGTGCTTATGGATTCTCATATATCTTCAGCATAATACAGGTGCTTTGTATATTATTAACCCAGAAATTGGATGAGGTCCCAGTCTCAAATATTTCAGGATTTCTGCAGGTCACTAAAAGATTACTTAAGATACATAACTCCTCTGGGGAAAATGTTCATATTTAAAATCCCATTTAATTTTTCGAAATTGTTTTTCTCTTATTCTATAATACAAAACAGCAAAACTGTAATTTTCACTCCTTGAGATAAGCATTTTCTTCGGAAGACAGTATTTCTTTGGAGGACAGTACTGGCCAATACATTATTTCCCACTTATTTTGCTTAAGTTATACTTGTTTTACAGCTTTATGATTAAATTATTCATGAGAAGACAAAACTGCTCATCTCCATTTTCTGATGGGATAAAATTTATTTAGAATTCCTTTAATAAACTTTCAGATATTTAAATCGTATTTCTTACTATTTTTGCTTATCTATATTTCTTCCCAAATTAACTACCAGCTAATCCTTACACACACCAAACAGATTCCTGCTTTGAGGATTTGCTCATGTAATTTGTTCTATGTTGTACATCTAGATTCTCAAATCTTGCTCCATCTCATGCTCAAATTCTCTCTACGCTACCAGATTCACATTAAATGTATTCTCATTTCATAAAGCATCTCCATGTATAAGAAATCACTCAACTCTTTTATCTATCACAGAACTTTACAATTTTATACACTTTTGTGACTCACGTCTGACATTTTGTTATAAACTTTGTAGTTACGTTTCTCGTCATATACTATAATATTCTTGAGGGTCTCCCAAACTGCATAGTATATTCTACTGCATGTATTTAGGCTAGATAGCTTGCGTAGTTCTTGATGGAAATAATTCTAACATTCAGAGATAAAAGTTGCTCTAATATACAGAGAATTACAGCATATGAGTTTTTTATTGAACCCTTTATTTCTAGGGCAGAGGAGAATCTATCACATGCCATGCACGTAATAATCTTCATTATAAAAAAAAAAAAGAAAAATACTTTTAAAATTCTTAGTCCTGGCAATTAAATATATATATTGAATATTTCTGCCCTTATACTAATGAAATTTAGTTCAACATGATTAAATATATATATTAGATATCTCTGTCCTTATACTAATGAAATTTAGTCCAACACTTTTTGCCACCTTTCACAGCTATTAGTTGGTCAGAACTAGATTATTGTCTACAGCTAAGAATAAGAAGTTCCTTGGCAGATTTTTCTTATCATAATATTTTAGCTGAAAAGATAACCTTCTGTTCCCCCAAAAAACCCCACTCCACAACAAAATAAAAAAAATATAATAAACATGTCCATGATTCAAATTATGTTTGGTTGAAATAAAATTGGTGGTTTTCTTTGGAATTGTGATGTATGTTTTAGCAAACAATTGTTTATATCAGCTCGTACTGATATACTTAAGAGAGATATTTCCACCACATTTACATAAACAGGTCTTTCCTGTCTACAAACAGAAGACTTCTCTTCTATTGTTTTTTCTTTGGAGTATATTTCTAATTTTTATTTTGATGTATAGCAACCCAAATTTCACTATATTCAGTATTCCAGTAGAAACAGGCGCATGGTTTAGGAGAGTATATATCTAAATTGTTTTGTTTATAATACTCTAACAAATTTCTTCCTTTTTTCAGCCATTTTGGCTATAGCAGCACATTGGGGGGTCTCAAAAAAACTTTCCAATATCTTCCTCTCCTCTTCCAGATTTGTTACTCATAACCCAGTGCACATTAAAATGTAAGCACAGAATACTTCTGACTTTACTTGTCAATAACATTTCTTCTCTAAAAATTCTGTAAATATTTCTAAACACTCTATCAGTTCTAGGTATTATGAGCATTTCTCTAGGAGCAAATAAATTATATAGCACTAAATCACCTCCCTATGATTTGATAAATGCTTTTTAGGTCTCGGTTAAATTTATTCTCATTGGGATTTGTCTTATACACCATAAGATCTACTTCTTAGAAGAAATATAGGATCACCAGTAGCTTTAGATTTTTTTCTTCAGGCCTCAAGCAATATCCACCAGTAGTCAATGTCAAATAAAACACTAGTATAAGATAGAGAAAAAAGGAAATTTAGTGCTTTACTGTTGAACAAATACATTGTAGAGTTCTTTAAATATTCTATTTATCAGTATTGTTCTTATCCACTAAAACCTAAAATGAGAAAAATATCTTTATATTCCATTAATGCCATCATCACTATTTATAGGTGGTTTTCATTCATACATAAAAGCATTAATTCTTTCCTGCTATGTGCCAGGAACTAAGTTATCAGCAAGAAATACAACATTAATTAAGTTTTTTTTTTTTTTTTTTTTAGCTTTTCAGACTCTACAGGTCTAATAAGAAAGATAGCAGTACAAGTAAATAATTGCTCAAAAGTAGTAAATGCTGTCTTAGAAACTTGCACGAGGATTATAGAAGATTAGCAAAGGATCAACTGATTTGACCTTAATAACATAGGGCCAAACAGGAGAGCTAGATAAAGAAAAATGGTGTGATGCTTATTTTATACATGAGATATAGTGGGTTTTCAAAAGATATTTTA
This sequence comes from Pteropus vampyrus, assembly GCF_000151845.1. Classification (NCBI taxonomy): domain Eukaryota; kingdom Metazoa; phylum Chordata; class Mammalia; order Chiroptera; family Pteropodidae; genus Pteropus; species Pteropus vampyrus. The sequence goes on from NW_011888814.1 coordinate 1,491,410, forward strand.
ACAGATATTTAAATGTTTTAGATATTTTGAAACTACCACATTTATATGTTTACATGTTTGCATGTGCATGCCCACATGTGCCCCTGTGTTTCTGCTATTTAGTTCACCTAAAAGAGTGTTTAATATACATAAGCTTGTTGTCGTGCCAGACCAACTGGCCATTTGTATTTTTCATTTTTGGTTTCATAGCATCTGTCATCTATTACATGAAGGATCTAGTATCTTTCTACAGCTGTTTGACCTTCTAGGCATTCTCTCAAGATTTCTCTCTAAAATGTATATCGATTCTAGTTGTTTATGTTATCAAAACCTACATATTCAGTGGTCCATTTCTTTGAAAGGCTAAATAAGACAAAAATCAATGTGTGCTAATGTAACAACATCTTAAATTTTGATCCCAACTTTTCAGTATTATTTTAATTCTAACAATAACACTGAGTGTTTTAACCCAAGAGATAATTAACTGTGGAAGTTTCATATTATGTAATGGTGGTCCTTTTTGGGTAATACATACTCTCAAATCATACTTTATAGTTAACCATTTCTAAAGGTCTTTAGGTGTCAAGCACAAATAATAACCATTTTGTTGAAGAAGTGGGGTGAGATATACAAGAAAAAGTACTTATCTAGCTTCAATTCATGGTTCTCTTTATGATTAGATAGATAATATTGATCAATTTGGTTAAACTTTCTAGACATCAAATTCTTCCTCTTTGAATATGGCATATGTTCACACTATGAGATTTTAAGGGAAAAAAAAAAAAAACAAGTAAACCTCACACTGCCACCAGTAATGTTCTTTTCCTCTGGACTCTTTTCAGTATTCCAATTGATTAAGCAGTCTTGATCATTAGCTTTCTCCAAGCCAAACCAAAACTATGACATGATGTTTTATGTGCTATCTTTCAACCTCTACACCACTCTATTTAATGGCTTCTTTCCTAAAGGCCCTTCCATATATTGCTTGCTGTTTTATATATCTTTCCACAGTAATACATGTCTTATAATATTCACACCAAATAAACAAATAAATATGTGTATCCAATTAAATTTGATCTCAAGAGTAACCATCTAGTGTATATTTTTAATTAAAGATTTTGGCAACTAATGTTGGCAAGTTTGTCATTGAATTGGTAAATCCAAAAACTGATACTTAATGGTATAAATTAAAACTTTTGAAAATCAGTTTGGTAAAATGTTTCTCAACCATATCAATGGCCTTATAATTTGACCTCAATTTCTTCATAAGAAGTTATTTAAAGCAAATAATTTAATTAAAAAATATATCTGAAGATATACATTGCCATATCATTCATAATAAATAACATAAAAATCCTAAATGTAAAGACTATTTCATTTTAGCTCATTAAATTGAAGATGTGATATAACTATTTTGATGTAAATTTTATCATAGTTATTATTTCATTGAAAGTTATAACTATAAGGAGAGTTGGCAATGACAAAATGTTAAATAAAAAAATTCAAAATTACAACCGTGTTTCTAATGCTGTTGTACAAAATTATATAAAGTTAGCACGAGAAGAAAGATTTTTAAAACCTGTCCCTGTGTCAGGTAATGTAATTGTAAATACTTTTGTGTTTATTATTTTTTTAATTGTAATGTATTTTAATTTAGTTTGGAGATATTAAAACCATATTTGCAAAATAAATTAAATGAGAGACAAAAATATGCCTGGCACATGTGCCTTCCCTGTAAGCTAAAGATAGCCTCCTTTATGGTTCTCTAGTAATATAGTTAAGGGCATTAATGACTTTACAGTTAACATATATTTTCTTAAATCGAAATATTAATTATAGAACACAATGAAGTCCAGCAAGGTTGATTCTGTTCAGTGACAGAAATGGACTTGGTACTCTTTCCAGAATTATGCCAATTAGTATTAACATGCATGAACAAGCCTAATGACAAATATCTAGATATCATTAGAGCACTTATTAATTTATTTTATATTTTTCTAAAATCATGTGCATTTTCTATTTGCATAGAGGCCTAGATCCATTTTAATTATGTTTTTAGAAGTTTTATGTGGGTATGTGTTTTATTTGCATAAACAGAGGGCTATTTAAAAGACTAAATTTTACAATCAGATTTAAGATACTGTCTGAAATACAACAGTATTCCATGAAGACCACATTGAAAAGCAGCAAGAGTTATTTTTGTTTCATGGAGAGTAGTTACAGCTTCTCTGATTTCACAAAAACAATAGTATGTAGGATTGTGAATACATTTATGAAAATTGTCCTAATTTGATTTCCAGAAGTTGCTAAGTCTTTTCTTCATGTATTACAAATGGAGAAACTGTCAAGTTACTAATTTACTGACAAACGTCTTTAAATAAGTCACAATTAAAGGAACTAAACTAAATAAAGTTACTCTGATCCTCCAATCTGAAGGACACAAAGAAGGAAAATTTAAAGTTATAATTTCATTACACAGAGATAGATGCAGAGAGGACATAGCTAGATATAGATATGTTGGGCTGCTGTAACTAAAATACTATAGCATAGACTGGGTGGTTTAAACAAAAGAATTTTATTTTCTCATAGTTCTAGAGGCTAGAAGTTCAATATAAAGGTGCTGTCAGGTCGGTTTCCGGTGAGACCATTCTTCCTGGCTTGTAGTTGCCCACACACTTGCTGTGTCCATACAAGATCTTCCTCCTT
>NW_011888814.1:1494739-1512144 GCF_000151845.1 Pteropus vampyrus
TTTTCCAATATAAAATACATTATGCTATTGAAAGCAGTGATTGGCAAGGCATTTGTTTAGTCCCAACTGCTTTTTCACTTTGGAGTGGCCAGCTGATATCTTGTCAATATTTGAAAAAAAAAAAAAAATACAGTTAAAGTATGAGTCCTCTGATCCATAAAAATGTAAGTGATGTCAGAGGAATACCAGGAAAAGAATTTTCTATTTATGCTAACACAGGATTATTTTTTATTGTGGAGTCAACCATATTACAATCCAGTTAGTCTCATTTTATATCCCTTATACCGTGTTGTTTGAGAGCAAGTAGGATGTTTTATTCATCATTTTGTTCCTAGTACAGAGATTGGCATGCCGTGAGTACTTAATGCTTAGTTGAAAAATGAACAAAAACAAATTCTAAAATTTTACCAGGGTCTTTTTTGTCCCTTCATACACTTATAAAAAACACATATGGAGTACTATAGAAATCATTTAGTGTTGAAATCCATAAAATACATTAAAAGTAAATTCATTGTGAATATCATTGACATTCTAGATTCAACAGTCCCCTTGTAATTACTTCTATGGTGCATCCCAACTGCTTTCATTTGAAGTGATTTTTGTTGAAATAGATCACCTTAGATATTAGTTTTCTATTTGGCAATAGTCCTTATTAGAGCCAGGCCAAGGATGCCAATGTGAAGTAGAAAGCATGTTCACCAACAAAGACTTCACTTCTATCACTTTCCCCATGCAACAAACCTTTTTTCAACTTTAAGTTTATTGACTTAAACCTATAATGCCTGACTCCTAGATTGTCCTGCAGTAGTCATATTATTTACCTACTCTTCTTTTACTTACTGACAATTCAGTTTCTATCTGCCTTTCTTGACTGCCTTACCTGCAGAGTATTCCAGTCCTTTCTTGTTCAGCTCTGCCCCATCATCAACAATGTAAAAATATTGAAGAGAGATATGCATATCATCTGTGTGAATATATATCCGACACATCATGGGAGTAAATCATTGAGAATCCTATTTTATTTTCTTTTGGCTGAAAGTAATACTATCATTACATTTTCTTCATGAAACTCGAGTGGATTTTCAATTTTCCACATGAGAGCTTTATACAGAATTTTCTAATTGCAGGAATGTTAGAGCCATAAGGATCTTTACATTTTCATGTTTCATGTTTAGAATGGTTTTTATACAATAAATCTTTCATGAAACTGGAGAAGATAAAAGTAGAACTGTTTTGACTGAAGTGGGGTAGGAAGGGATCCTGAAGCCTAATTTTGCATCATCATTTTGGCTTTCCTTGACTCTCTGTTGGTCACTATCTTGTCCAGTTTGAATAAAATTAATATCTTCTCTGTATATTTTACATTTTGAAGAAAACTGAGGTCCAGTGAGATACAAATCAGTAACAGAACTGAGACTGAAATTAAAGGCTCCTGATATATCACTAGATATACATGTCTAATGTACAATCCACGGATGCTTGTGTAAACAGATATTAACTTTTAAGCCAATGTCAAAGTTCTGAATCCTCATATTGGTATCATTCCTCCTTGTTCTCTCAAGCAACAACATTACTAGAACACCAAAAAAAGGGCTATCATTTAGTGCCAAATTTTAATTGTCTTATAGAATACCCTAAAGAATGTTGTACATCAAAAAAGCATCAGATGTGAGCCTGATAAAAATACATTAACTTATATACGTTCAATGCTCTGAACTAAAAACAAACAAAACCTTTACATTATTTACCTTCTCTCTAGTTTTGAGAGTCAGTTACTACTACTATGCTTATTTTAAAGATTAAAAATGAAGTATCTCAAAATAATACTTGTATAAGAAGCAACATTTAGACTCAAACTCAGAAATGTTACAATCTCAATGCTCTTCCTAGTATACCACATTATGCAGAAGTCACTCTTCTTTTTCTTTACATGCACAAATATGCATTCATACACAGAGCAATGGAATCTCCTAGAAACTTTTCTTCTACTCCATTAAGCTCAAGAATATAAAGTTTCACTTATGCACGATGGACAAGTTCTAGAGATCTGCTGTACACTGCTGTCCCATAGCTAACAATACTATATTGTACACTTAAATATTTGAAGAGATTTTGTTAAGAAACTTTTTAATCTCATATTAAGAGTTCTTACCACAATAAAGATATAAATCAGGAAAAATAAAGTATATCAGTTTGTTTTCTTAAGATATTTTAGCCTCTGGAGAATACACACTATGAATAAAGATTGTGTTTCATCAAAAAGCAAAATGAATGTTATTTTTATGTGCTATGTCCTCATTTCAAACAATAACCCCATGTTGGTGCCAATATCTAGGGAATTTTTAAACTTATTTTCTTTGTTTACTTTTATTCTGAGTATAGTCAATTAAGCGAATATAAGCTTGTTGGGAGAAAAAAATTGAATAAACCATTTATATAGACCTTATAAATAGTCATCTATTCATAATTCTGATAATTAAAACACTTTTTTTGTGGAAGCAGAAGTATGTGTAGTTCCTCTTACTATACCTGGCATCTCTACCTAATTTCAATAACCAAAAATACTTAGGCTATAGAGAAGGGTAATTGATAGTCTTCTTTTATTATAGCATTTAATAATAGTCTTACTTTAAATACCATTATTATAGCGTGATTTTAGAGATAATTTCCCCTGAAGCTGATGAACTTAGCCAGACGTAAAGCTACTGGAGCAATTTACATGGACAAGCTTACTAGGAAGTAAATTGGCATAGAAAGTTTGAAGAATCAAACCTACTTTATTTATGATGGGAACCTGGTATAACATTTGCCTAAATTTATTTTTATTAAAAAAGGGTAAGTGGATATTATTTAATCTAAATAAATAGCTACAGACAATAAGGAAAATTAGAGTTTTGACTTAAATTAGAACAAAAGTGGTTGGAGGAAAGATATGACTTAACAAACTGTTCACTCTTATGTAGGTTAGGAGGTAAGGGAATTGATATATACATATAGTCCTGCTTAGTTAAACTAAATGTGCACAGGGCAAGCATAATATGTTCTTGAGAATTCCGGAAAGGTCTGATGACCTTCATGATGTCTCTCTGATATCTGGCCCATGACATTCACACTTCAAGTACTTTGCAAAATGCAAATGCCCTTCAAATAGTCCTCCAAGCCGTGATCAGTCAGGTAATACTTAGTGTGTGTGAAGAGATATCACAATAGACTTTAAAGAATAGGAAGAAGAGAATTAGATTTCAAAGTGGGATTAGGGAATATTGACTGCATCAACAAAATTTACTACATTTTCTCAATTCTGCCTAAAATTGACACCGGTCAGTGTAAGAAAACAACTTTATCCTTACTTAATAAACTCATATTTAATATAACTATCCATTAGAAGATATATATGATGCATACCAAAAAAAAGCTGTAAGATGTAATCACTTACACACATACACACACACACACACACACACACACACTCACACACTGACTTTAATTTTCTATATTAAATTCACACTCAAGTTTTCTCAAGCAACTCATCTAGTCATCCTCTGTCCTTAAAAGCACCTCTGACTTCTTTTTCTTAAGTAAATGTAATTTATAATCTGTTGGTATCAGTATGTAGCTTTATTTCTACAAAACTTGTTTCTCGCCAAATTTATTTCCCATTTTGATTAAAAATTGAAACATGGTCATATGTTATTAAAAAGTTTCACCAGTAATCATTCCTTCCCCATCAGAAATATGAAACTAAGATAATTAGCAAAGTATAAAAATGTTAAAAATATATACTTTTCTATTGCATTTTTGTCTTTGCTCCCTCAATTTTAATAGTTTTTGTATAATTTGGATGTAAGCTCTTTTTTAGAACCATGTCTTGAATATTTTTTCCTAGTTCATCAGTTGCCTTTTGACTTTACTTATGCTGTTTTTGTCATGTAAGCATTTTTGTTTGTTTTAGAATAAAAAAAAAACTTCTTTCTAGAGAATAAAAGAACAAGTCTCTAAAGAATATGCACTTGAACAACAAAATAAGTGTAGAATGTAATGTAAGAGATTTAAGAAAAAAGTCACTCAACTCTAAATGACAGAATATACAATTTTCTCTAAACCATTATTCTTATATCCTTTGGCAAATGTGTTTAAATATGAAAATTTCTTTTTCAGAAATAAAATGTAAATGTTTCAAATATTTATGTAGCTAAAGTAAACCTGTAAGGTATACATATCTATACTATAGATTATTTGTTTACTTCTGTCATCTTTTTATTTTGCTCACTTGATCTATCCTCTACTGAAAGAGCTGATTCAAGTCTCCTATTATTAGTGACTTTCCTTCCGGTCTCCTTGAAATATCTATAGTTTTAATTTTATAAAAATCATCGTTGTGTTTTTCTTTGACCTCGTTAATATTTGTGGTCTTGAACTCTATTTATATATTAGATCTATATCTATTTAGATATTAGATATTTAAGAAACTGTACTTTCTATTTGCCTAATTTTTTGTTTTAGCCTTTATTTTTAACCTTTCTGAATTACTTTATTTTACATGTATCTCTAATACACAACAGATAGATAAGTTTTATTTTGTGGGACAAATTGAAAATCATTTTCTATTAATAGATAATTTATTTCCTTTATATTATTGTAATTACTAACATGTTTTGTCTTGATTCTATCAAAATATTTTATGATAATGTGTATTGTTAGATGTACTATGTTCTTAATGATGAGATGTATATTTATGTTCTTTTCAAAAAATAATATAGGAAGGTTTATATATTTTTCTGGTGAAGATTTCTGTGCTTATACTTTTAAGTGCACTTCATTCATTGTTTTATTATTTTCCTCTCACTACCTGGTTTACCAGTTGCTTTGGCAATCCTTTACCATCTACATTTTTTTAATACAAAAAGTTACCTTTTTTAAAAATTTTCCTCTTTTTCTGTTCCTTTTCTTCCATTTTTTTAGTTGCATTATTTCTACGTTGACTTTTTACATTAATATTCCACTATTATAATTCCTACCTTTGTCTTACATGTACATTCACATATTTTAAAATGCCTGCCATTAGTCTTTTTGCTGAAATTTTTCTGATCATGATTCGGTTTGATGACAAACTATATCCTGTGGGCCAAATAAAGCCCAGTCCCTATTTTTATGAATAAAGTTTTATTGGACACAGTCATTCCCAAGGTTTACATGTTGTCTATATCTACTTTTACACTAAAAAGAAAAAGTTGAAGAGTTGCAGAAGAAACCATATGGCCCACAAAGTGAAAATTATTTTTTATCTGGCCATTAACAGAAAAAGTTGGCTGACCTCTGACCTAGTAAATTTCTCAAGAAAGGCTGATGGGTACAGAATTCTCTAAATTCTTGTATGTTGAAAGCTAATATAGTTTTAATATATGACTTAGAGCTTGGATTGACTGGATGTAAAATGATTGGTACACACTTTCTTTCACTGAGATTGTTTTTTTCTTTCTCTTTTCCTTCTGCTACTCCATTTTGCTTTGTTTTGACAATGGCCTGGAAAAGTCTAGTGTTACTCCAATTGTTATGTCTTAGTAGATTATATTATCTTCTTTGCCTAGAGGCCTTGAATGACTCCATATCTTTTAAAGCCAAGAGTTTCTCAGATTATGGCTTAGAGTTGATAGTTCTCTATTTATTTTTTCTATTATTAGAATGTTTTCTTGGTTATTAGTTTTAAATATTAGTTCTGTTACATTATTTTGATTTTCTTCTTCACACATCTTAAATAATAAAAATAATCATTCTTTCTTTTTCTGTCTTCTATTTCCACTACTTATTCTTTGATATTTTGATATATATATATATATATCAGAGTGTATATATATATATATAATATATATACACACATATATATATGCACACACATATATATGATATATATACACACATACATACACATATAATAATCTTTTATCTGTCACTTCATTCTCTTAATTTTCTTATGTTTATTTAATATCTTTATTAAAGTTTTTATTTGAATTAATTCTTTCTTAGGTATTATAATTTATTCTTCACATATGAGGTAACTTTCGTTTTCTATCCCATCTTTTCTAAGTTCAATCAACTTTTCTTTTGACTTCTCCCTATTTTTTTGTCTATTCTGTTTCTTAGTTTTTGAAAATATGATTCAAGGTAACATGTCATATCTCATGTGAATGATTTCTTTCTACTACAGAGTTGTTTTTCTTGTGGGAAGGGGTAGGACTGGAGATGTGAAATTGTGTTTCCTTGTTTTCTGAAGTAGTCCCTATGGACTTTATATTCCCTTTATTAATTTTGTGATAATCATGTATTTTAGAAGACTTAGTTTAATAGCACCTTTTTTTTTTACCACTTTAGTACAGTACAAGCACTTCAGTGATAATATTTTTGTATATTTAATTGTTTTCAGTGGTGGAGGAAGTCACTCACAACCACAGAAGGGTTGTTTCTGACTGTGGTGTGTTTTTGTCTTGAAAGGCCCTAACATTTCCATCTTTTTTTCTTTTCTCTTGTCAAAGAATGGTTATTCCTTTCATTTTGCCTTTAAAAAAAATCTCTCAGAGCTATATATTTGGAAGACAGTCCTTTAAAACATTCTAGTCCTTTAATATTTTTTGCCAGCCTACCTCTTCTATTTTTACAGCAGTTGTCTGGAAATATGTGCCAACTCAGATAAGTTAGTTTACAACAAAGTTTTTATTAATATGGACAAAATGATTAAGATGTAATTTAGTATAAGGTGTAAAGGTAGTTTCTTAACCGATGGAACAACATTAAATATCTATATTGATTTCTCACGTCATATAAACGTAAATTCTAGTTAGCAAAAGTGACTGAATCTATTTTTACCTCTTCAGTGGTATTAATCATGTACGACTTGTCTTCCTGTGTGCTTGCTTTATAATCTGACGTGCTCCTGATTCTGGCAGACAGGTTCTTTTTATAAATATGATCCTGCATGTTGTTTTTACTCTCTTTACAGCAGTCTCACTACATTGTGTCTTTGGTAACTATAATGCTTTCAAAATGTATGTTTTTAATTCTATGATTAAAGCGATAAGACTGCTGAAAGCTGTATGTTTCTTTAAAGATAATCAATGTTGATTTAAAAACGTGTGAAGGGATGCTGCTGTATGCTGTCAACAAGTAAAAACCTACTGAAATAAATAGAATTGGGATAAAAATTTGCAAAATACAATTTTTAGATAAACCACACTTAAAACAAAACAATGCAAAACAATTACATATAATTAAGGACTTCAGCTATTTTCTCAGAGGTTTTTTCAAGTGAATTCTACATTTAAACATATTATTAATATTTTATAAAGGGATATAGTGCTTATAAAAATAAAAAAATCATGGAAAGATATATTCATAACTTTTTCAAAAGGTAGCCACTTTTATTAAACATATGTTTGATTTCAATACAATACATACCACTTTTAATTTAATAAACTCACATTTATATATTTGAATTTTATAATAAATGAAGTTTATCAACATGTGTACCTCAAAGGTGTCCATTAAATGAAACTTAAATTTATTAATTAAGAATATTAAACATGTATTCAAAATGCTGCATAAGTTTCATACATATGCCAAAGAGTGCTTGAATCATCTCTTACTATATAACTGGTAGTGACTCCACAGTCACACATATTTCAAAATGAAATCACAGGGTACAAAATACAATACTTTATAATAGTATTAGAATATCCTGCGAAGTCCAAACCTAACTACCTAAAGAGAATTTTCCTGATTTTTGGTAGTATTTAATTAAACTTTATTAATTGCATTTTCGTGCATGCACCATTTATATATATTAAAGCAATTTTAAAATTACCATATGTAAAATTACATAATTTTTCTATGCCCTGGTTATTCAGCTAGGGGTCTTTCTTATTCAAAAAAATAATTCTGCTTTCTAGAGAACTGTCCCAATCTGCCATCTTACGGTCCTCAACTTTCCCCACATATCTTTTCTTCTTTTTCTTTTTGTTCACTGTCCCCCTCACTTTGTCATGCCTCTTCCTCGATCATTTTTTTCACATGTAATACCTTTTCATTCCTCTTCTCCATATTTCATAACTAAATTTTATTTAAAGTTATCTTTGTGTCCTCATTCTACTGAATATTGTAAAAGAGGTCAAGATAGAAAAGAGATCTAAGAGAAAAGGAAGGATATATGAGTACTGTTTCTTGATCATCTAAATATACCTTATGTAATAAATAATAATTATAAAAATACCATATAGATATAAATTTTTGATTAGAACATACTTGAAGGTTTTTTCCAAAACTTTAGGTATGACATCAAAAGGCATAACCAAAGGTGGCATGAGTGGGCTCAATGTTAAATTCAATTAATTTCAAACCTAGATTAAAAAAATAAATAAATAAATGTAGAAACATCTTTACTTTTCCCACAATCCATTCAAAAGTAATATTTAGGAGAAATCCACTTTTCTCCTAAACATGATTTACATTCATATTAAGGAAACTGCTAGCAATCAATTGTGATTAGATGATAATACTCTTAATTATTGCAGTGAATCTTGAATTAGAAACAAATATTGGGGCAGTCAATATAAAAGAGTAATGATCCTTACCTATGGCAATTCAATAAATCAACATTAAAGGACTTAAGAATAAATTAACAATTTTTGACCACTAAGTAAAGTTTTGTGAATCATTTCACCCAAGCCTATTATGGATGGACATGCATTTATGTGGCCCTTGGAGTATTTATGCTGTCATTATTCTCCCTTTTATACATATACTTGTAGGCCACTGATGAAATGATCTTTTGAACAGCATAAAAGCAAAACAAAATCTCCCATACATAAACTATTTGCTAACTGACTACTTTTCTAATTTTTGTATTTTTCTCAATTTCCAACTGAGCTTTAATCAGTGGTTATGACATTAAAACCTGAGATCAAATCAACCTACTCTATTCCATGATAAGAGAAAGAGTTATTTCATAGAACACTTTTGTTCTAGCAACATGTATCCAATTTTATTTTCTGTCACTATGATATGTCTTTTTTTCCTCCTGAAATTGCACCTTGGTAAATTTGGTGACTTTACTTAATAATAGTGTATTGCATATTTGAAAGTTGCTAAGAGAGTAGATCTTAAAAGTTCTCATCACAAAAAAAATTTATAACTGTGTATAGTGATTGATGTTAACTAGACTTATTGTGATGATCATTTTGTAATATATATAAAAATTAAATCACTAGGTTGTCACCTGAAACTCATATAATCTTGCATATCAATTATATATCAATTAATAAAAAACATGATTTTTGAGAAGATAAATCTAATTATAATGAAAATAAAATTTTATTTACTCATCAGCAAAGCAAAACAAAGCAAAAAAAAAAAAAACCAAAACCCAGACATAATAAAAATACTGCTGCTTTGCTATATGAAATTGGCTGCCATACATAAGAGCTTATAATATATGTAGTACTAAACTACATTAAAATGATGTGAAGTTGAAAAGGATAAATGAATTTAAAGTATTCCAAGTTTCTATTCTATTATAGAACTAGTAAATTGAATAATTTTCATTGACTATAATATTCAAGAATGCATTATATGTTAGAGATAGATAGTGGCTCTCAATGAAGGGAAATTTTGCCTGAAAGGGATATTTGGCAATATCTGGACATATATTTTGGATGTCACATATGGGGTAAGGAATGCAACAGGCATCTAGTGAGTAGAATCCAGGGATGCTGCTAAACATTCTTCAAAGCACAAGATAGTCTCCACAACAAAGAATTATTCAGACCAAACTATCAACAATGCCAAGACTGAAAAAGTCTGCTCTAGGGCAACTACTATAATTTTCAAAAAGCATAAATTACAAATACACTGGTAGAAAAATACAATAAAATATACAATTAATAAAAATATGACAGAACAAAAGAAAAACATAACAGGTTAAAAAGAAAGAAAATGGGAAGATGATAGTTATAAAACAACTGTATCAGTAATTAATATATATGGAGATTAACTAATCAAAATAAAAACACTAAGATTTCAGACTGGGAAATCAAAAGCAAATATACACACAATACAAGGCACACTCAAAATATAAACACTGAGAAAAGATGAACACAACTGAATTTTTAAAATTCATGTGATGCAAACACTGATCAAAACATATTTTTTTAATTATACGAATATAGACACACTAAATTTTAATGCAAGAAGTATTAATAGAAAAATAGACATTTTATAATGATAAGATAGCCAATCCAGCCAAAAGATATCACAATCTTAAATCTATATGATAGCCTGTCCAACATGAAGATATCACAATCTTAAATCTCTATGTTCATAACTATCTTCAGAAAATATTAGTCATAACTTGGAAGAACTAAAAGGAAAAATAAAATCTACAATGATAATATAAGATATTAATGCAATTCCTTCAAGAGAAACAAAAATCATTTAAGCTTATCAAAATCTGATTAACAAAATTAGTAAACTTGACCTCACAAATAAAGAAAATTGCATTCAATGTACAGAATTCAAATTTGTTTTAAAGACTCGTAGAATATTTACCACCAAAGGTAACATGCTGGCTAATAATAAAAGTCTCAAAGAATATCAAAACTTGCAATCATTCAGAAGTTGTTCTTTGACTGGAAAGAAATTAAATGGTACATAAATAATAAACATAAAAGAAGCTTACTATTTCATAGACAATAAACAATACACTTTCATATAGTCTAAGAATCAAACAAAAATTTACAATGGAAATTATAAAAATATTTTGAACTAATTATTTGATACATATTAAAACATGGCTTTTGAAACTGGCAAAGTAGGTAAACACTGCTTGCTTCTTTTTACAACCACATCAAAATTACAACTAAACTACAGACTAGCCATCATTGGGAGTCTTAAGAACACAAGTCTAGCTGAACACAAGTCCTACAACTGGGGACACATAGAAGAGGCAACTTCGACATTGATAAGATGGGTGGAGACACAAAACAAGTTGGTCCTACACCTACACGTGATGGTTGAGAATCAGGAGACATATCTTGGCTGAGGAGGTCCCCCTGGAAGGGTGAGGGGTTCTAGCCCCACATCAGGAACCCAGCCCAGGTTTCCAGTGCCATAAAGAATAGTCCCCACAACTTTAGCTGTGAAAACTAGCAGAGTGGGATGGAGGGTTGAGAGAGTCACAGAATTTCCTCCTAAACAACCTGCACGTGGACTTGCTCAGTGATGGACTCACTTGGTCTGAGCTCCAGTTCTGTGGCAGCAGCTCAAAAGGTACCAGGGACATACCAGAGGAACTGAGTTGTCTGGCTTTAGGGTGAAGGGTGGAAGGGCAGCTTTCTCCCAGACAGAAGTGCTGGCAGACAACATTATTCCTTTGTTGAGCCCGCCCTCACCCAGTTTACAGACCCAGGTGGCCACTATATCTGAATCTTATCAATATAGCTAACACTGACCTCCCACTCTGGTGATTTCCTGAGACCCCACCCTTGGGTGGGCCTGCACCCACCCAAGCCACTTGCAGTGGATTGTCCATACAAATGGCCTGTTTTGGTTCATGCAGCAGACTTTCCTAAAATCTCTCAAGGGTTCACAAAACCTAATAAGCAACATCTGGCCTCAGCATGCCCCGTACCTCTTGCTGAGCAGCCCCAAGCCTGGAACTAGTGGCAAGCAGCCTTTGTGTGCAGCTTGGCCTCTCAAAGCACTTCCAAACCCAGCATGGGTGGCAACCATGTGTATTGCTTGGTGGCACAAGCTTCAGCGGAACTTGGCCTGCAGCAGGGCCCCTCTCAGGAGGCCCTAGCCTGCACACCCGGTGGCTGGGTTTGGTATAAGCTGGAGCACCACCTAGAGTCACATCTGAGGATGACACACACAAAGGGCAGACAGGGTAGATGCCAGAGCCCTGCTAAAGCAAATCTTGCTCTGTAGGGTCGGCCCTGCACAACAGCTCCTCCACTGGTCATGGTCAGTCATCACAATCAAGTAGCCTGAGGGTCGGTCTCTCTAAGTGATAAGCAAACAGCAACCAAGACTCAACTACAACAAGAGGGCATATACAACCTATAAAAGGGACATACATGGAACACCCAGCTCAGGTGACCAGGGAAAACTATGCCACTGAGACCCACAAGACATCTACTACATAAAGCCACTCTACTGAGACTGGCAGACATAGCAGCCCTATCTAATATATAGAAGAAAAAAGAGAGAGAGAGAGAGAGAGAGAGAGAGAGGGGCAACCCAAATTGGAAGACAAGAAACACATGCCAAGTGAAAGAATAGAACAAAGCTCCAGGGGAAAAATAAATAAACAAACTAAACTAAATGGAAACAAGCAATCGACTAGATGCAGTTCAAAACACTGGTTATTAGGATTCTCAATTTAGGGGAAGAGTAGATTAACTTAGTGTGAACTTTAACAAAGAGATAAAAAACATAAAGGTGGAGATAGAAGACAAAAAAGAATCGGTCAAAAATTAAAAATACAATAACTGAAATGAAAAATACTTTAAGAGAAATTAACAGTAGATTAGATGTAGCAGAGGACTGAATCAGCGATTTAGAAGATAAGGTAGCAGAAAATACCCAATAAAAACAGCAACGAGGAAAAAGAATCCAAAAAATGAGGATAGTTTAAGGAGCCTCTGAGACAACGTCAAACATACAAATATTCCCATCATAGGGATACCAGAAGGAGAAGAAAGAGAACAAGAAGTTGAAAACCTGTTTGAAGAAATAATGACTTAAAACTTCCCTAACCTGGTGAAGGAAATAGACATAGAAGCTCAGGAAGCTCAGAGAACCCAAACAAGAAAAAAAAACAAAGAAGCCCACACCAAGACACATCATAATTAAAATGTCAAAGGTTAAACACAAAGAGAACCTTAAAAGCAGCAAGAGAAAAGCAGTTAGTTACCAAAAAAAGGAGCTCCCATAAGACTGGCAGCTGATTTCTCACCAGAAGCTTAGGTCAGAAGGGATTGGCAGGAAATATTCAAAGCAATGGAGAGCTAGGACCTGCAACTAAGATGATGCTGCCCAGCAAAGCTATTGTCTAGAATCAAAGGACAGATAAAGAGCTTCCCAGAGAAGAAAAAGCTAAAGGAGTTCTTCATCATAAACCAGTATTACAAGAAATACTAGAGAAAATTATTTAAGAAGAATAAAAAAGAAAAAAAGATCAAAAATATGAAATGGCAATAACTACATATCTAGCAACAATTACATTAAAGGTAAATGGATTAAATGCTCCATTCAAAAGGTAGGGTGGCTGAATATATAAGAAAATAAGACCCTTACATATGCTGCCTACAAGAGACTCACTACAGATCAAAAGACACACAGAGACTGAAAGTAAAGGGATGATAAAAGATGTTTCATGAGAATGGAAATAAACAAAAAGCTGGGTAGTAATACTTACATCAGACAAAATAGACTTTAAAACAAAAGCTATAATAAGAGACAAAGAAGGACCCAGTTATCCCACTTCTGGATATTTATCTGAAGAAACCCGAAACACTACCTTGGAGGGACACGTGAATCCATACCTTCATTGTAACATTACTTACAGTAGCCAATATATGGAGGCATCCTGGGTGTCTATCAATGGATGAATGGATAAAGAAGAGGTGGTGTATATGTATACAATGGAATATTACTCAGCTATAAAAAGAATGAAATCTTGTCATCTGCAACAACAAAGTGGAGTAAGTCAGACAGAGAAAGACAATGTCATTTGTGGAATCCAGTGAACAAGATAAAAAACAACAGAAACAAGCTCGTAGATATAGAGAGCATTTTGATGGTTGTCAGATTGGAGGGTGGGGAAAGGGGTAAAGGGGAGAGGGTATTAAGAGATACAAATTGGCAGTTACAAAATAGTCATGAGGAAGTAGAGTATATAGCATGGAGAATATAGACAGCAGTATTATAATAACTATGTATGGTGTCAGGTGGGCATCGGATTTTTCAGAGTGGTCATGTCATAAATTACATAAGTGTCTAATCACTGTGTTGTACACCTGAAACTAATATAATATTGCATGCCAACTACAATGGAAAAAATAAATAAACATAAAATTTTTTAAAAAGGTGTGAACTAGAAACAAGTATTAAAAAACAGAGAATGGTTTCATAAATTTTGGTACATTTTTCAATAGAATATCACACGATTTCTGATTGGTTCTTTTTTATAGTTTCAGTCTCTTTGGTGAAGTACTCTTTATTTCATTGATTTTATTTCTGAGTTTGTTGAATTTCTTCTCTGAGTTTGTTGTATCTCGAGTATTTTCAGAACTGCAACTTTGAATTCTCCGTCATTTAAATCACATTCTTCCATTTCTTTAAGTTTATTTTATAGAGATTTTCATTTTCTTTCTAAATTTCTTTGTTATTTTGGTTGCTCATTGTGTTTGATGTATTATTTCTTTGCCTTGGCATTTGGGGGAATGAAAAATGCTTTTTAAACGTTGATACTTCACTATTCAGCAGGGAAGTGCAAGGTTTTTTGATTTCCTTACCTGCACTGCTAAGGCTTCTGGGATCTCTATGGGGTGGTGTCACCTTGAATGTGAAAAATACTGAGGAGGCGGGCATCCTTTTATGATCTGGTCGCCTTTGTCTTGGGGCTCCACTCCCGTGGACTGGAAATGGTGATGTGTGTACCTGGCTCCACCTTGCTGTAGCCAGAAGCTGCCAGCTGGGCTACTCTGTCTCAATTGACCCAGTTGTCTTTACTAGTCTGTGCTCCCATGGGTGGGGTATGGGTGGGATGGGAGTGGATTTGTGCTCTTCTTTGTGGTTTTATCTGCAGTGAGAACAAACCACTTCAGCTAGAAAAATTTTTTCCACCCTTCTGAGATCTGTTAAGTGAGGATTTTACTGCTGGGTAGGCCCAGGGAGAGTGGAGTGGGCAGGTTCCCAAATCTGCAAAATCCTTTCTTCAGTACTGGTAGGCTTTGGAGTGCCGCAACTTTTTGCACCATTTCTCTGCCTCTGACCCTGAGACTAGCCTCAATATGTACCTGCTGCTCAGGCCCAATTGCTGTCTCTGCCCCTCCCATCTAGTCTGCCCAGTGGAGACTGCACCTCAGCCCTTCACTGCTTTTGTGTCTGCTGGGTTTATAGGAGTGCAGGGCTGCAGTGAGCTTGAGACCTGTGCAAAGCTTTTATCTCTGTTCTTCCTCCTAGCCCATCTCTGCTGTTTGCTCATCATCTTCAGATGTTTCGGGGCATGATATCTTGGTTATGTTTGTGGATTGAGCTGGGAATCCTTTGTTGAACTGTAACTTCAAGGAAAGGACCTGGAAGACCCCTTACACTGCCATGCTACTGACATTGTAGATGCTTTTCATTCAGATATTTTGCAGTTTTGAATCACAGTCCACAAATTTCAAGTGTGTTCCCCCCTTGCCCTCAATAATATAGTGGAATGATTATCATTCAACATCAGGCAGTCAGGTAACTAATATGCAAACAATGGGACAAACTTTCATTTTATAACTGGCTGGTTACCAACAAAACACTCATATCTGGGCCACATGGTGCCTCTGGCAGTTCCGTATCATTCATAATATGGTGTTCTTCAACAAGACTAGGGGCCTGCAGCCAAATTCACCCTAGCACCTGCCTCTTCTCTCTGTGTCTCTAAGAGCAATACGAAGATTACGAGGGTTTTCGAAACCATACTATCAAGACTAGAAAACATAGGGGAAAATGTGCTTATCTTTTTAATATTTCTTAATAAAATATTTACCACTCTCCTCCTGGGATATCATATTTGGAAAAAAAATATCTTTTTAATATAGGCACGACAGTAAATGAGATTGACCAGCTCTTTATGCTATGAAAATTCAAGGTATGTAGGGAAGACAGACAGATAATTATTTACAATAAATGTTATAAGTGATGCGATAATTAGAATTATATGTGTGAGGTAACTAATCCAGTTAGATGAGAGAGATCACAATAAACATTTCGGAGGTAGCAGTGTCTAATTTGAGCTATAAAGGAAGCATAGGAAATTACTGCAAGTTGATTGTATTGCACACATGAAGATAAAGTGACAAGAAAAGAAGCAAATAAAATTGGGTATGGTAGGAACACAAAGTATACATAAAAGGATTGAGAACAGAGACTGGAGAGGGCTGGATATGAATGTTTGAAACAGCCTAGCCTAGTAGCAATGGGGAGACTGTAGAGAGTCTTAGGATGACTTAAGGTTTACACTTTCGAAATTCCACATAATGTAGAGGAAATAGTTAGAAGGCTCAGCCATAAAATCAATGAGGCTGACTAGGATAGGTATTGTGAAAGGTAAATAGACTTGAAAAAAAAATTAGAAAATAGAATCGGTAGTCTCTGTTTTTGATTATGAGGAATGAGGGAGAAAGAGAATAAATGGAAGAAAAAGTGATGGAGCCCTGGACCCTAGGGTGGGCATTTAGTACTTGACCTAGTAGATATACAGGAGAAACAAGCTGAAAACTTTGAATTTGGCTGAAGTTGATGTGATATATTCAAGAGAAGATGTACAGTAACAGTTGGATATATAAGAGACATATCTAGTCAGTAGAAGTAAATTTGGATATTATCAGATACTTATAGGAAATGAAGTCAGTAAGTGAAGTGGTTGAAATGCCTAGAGAGTATAAAAAGTGAGAATATTTGAAGATATGAGATAGAAGCTGGAGAAACACCAATATCTACTGTATATTACAAGGACATGAAGCATTCAAGATTCATGCAGAAGTAGAAGCCAGTGAAGAATAAGGACGATCCAGTGAGTGTTGTAACATGGGAAACCAGAGAGGACAATGCTTTGAGAACATGAGAGCATTTAAGTGTATAGCCGTCAGATCCTCTCTGATCTCGGAAGCTAAGCAGGGTTGAGCCTGATTAGTACTTGGATGGGAGACCACCTAGGAAGACCAGGTGCTGTAGGTGTAAAAAATAATTAAATCAATCAATCAATCAATCATTTAATTAATTAAGGGATTGTAAGCTGACAAGGTCCTTGCAATCTGTGAGGTCAATCAAGTGTCGCCTCGCCTGAAAAAAAAAACTGTGTAGCCAAGTGGTACTTTAATCACATAACATCGACATATTCATTTATATTATACCTCTCAAAAAAATAAAACTACTTGTAAGCCTAACAAAATTTTACTTTCTCGATATTTTCAAAATGGCCCAGAACACAAATCTGGAAATGACATCACTCTTACATACACAGATTTTTTTTTAAAATTAAGAAACAATCTAGGTTGCAACAAATAAAAGTACACATCGATTTTGAACTTCCCTACAAATGGTTAATGGCAAGAAAAAAATTAAGTCGATTTCTGATATTTTGTAGCAGAGAG